>NW_027551560.1:5498398-5542416 GCF_008692635.1 Crocuta crocuta | reverse complement strand
GTGTATATCCTTATGGGGATATACAGAGAAGGTTAGACCTGTATGTTTCATCTAACCTCTTTTCTCAATTCCTTTCTCTTCCAGGAATTGTCAAGTCTTGGGTGGGCTCAGAGAAGGGGCCTCCATTTGTCCCTGTTCCTCCTTTGAAAGATCCCAAGGGATCTAGAAAGGAGGGGCAGGGATCTGCTTACCTACATCATCATTGTCCCAGCCTCATACTCTTCTCCGAGGGCCAGAGCAAACCTTTTCAGGGCAACCAGCTTGAGGAAAACCACTTGTCTGGGCTGTGTCTTCTGGACTGTAAAAGAGCCAGTGAGGGTCTTCTCAAGGCCAGGAGGTCCACATTCAGAGCACAGAGGAGTCTTTGACCTCACAGAACCTGGAAAATGATCCAATGTGTCCAACCCCTGACAGGCTGTCTGGTTTTTGCTCCACAGACAATTGTTCCGGTTCAGTATGAAACAAGAATGGCTTGCGGGCTAGTCAAAGGCCATGCCTACTCTGTCACTGGGCTGGAGGAGGTGAGGCTGATATGTGGGCCACTTGGGAGCTATTTGGGTCAGCCTCCTGATGTCAGGACTGGGCCCCTTCACCTCTGCAGAGCTTGCCTCCTCTCAGAGGCTCCGCTCGCCATCTGGGCCCAGCGCCTGCCATTAGAGGGGACCATTGGGACTGGTAGAGGTGGATCTTGCCACAAGGTGGTGCTCAGTTCGTCTTTGCTTTTAGTGCTAAAAATGGCAGTTTTCCCAACAGTTCCAGGGAACAAATAGAAATCACTCTGGTTTTTATGAAATTGATTTCCTGGGCTCCCGTGGTTCCTTTTCTTTGATAGTTGAACAGATAGGATTTTGCTCCCCTTGGCACGTCTGGCTGGAGACAGGAAACTGTCAGGACCAATGCCCACAGTTGGGCAGGCTGTGCCCTGTTCACAGGGATGAGCAGAGACTGGAGGAAGGGGCGTCTTTTTTTTTTTTTTTTTTTTTTTTTACTTTCCCACCTTTTAAATAGCCTCAGCCTTAGAGGGACCTGGACAAAAAGTGCTAGATAAAACATGTATATTTTTAGACTAGATAGTTGTAGAAATACCAGGTTAAAATAATATTGCTGTTGTGGGGCACCTGGGTGGCTCAGTCCACTAAGCATTCTACTCTTGATCTCAGCTCTGATCTTGATCTCAGAGCTGTGAGTTCTTGCCCCACATTGGGCTCTGCACCAGGCGCGAAACGTACTTGAAAAAAATATATTGCTGTTATTATTACTATAAGCTACCTAAAAAGTTGCACTCCTTGGCAAAACTTCAAACCACTCAAAAGAACACAAAGGAAAAAGTGAAACCCATTTCATGTCCATTTCCTGGGGTATCAACTATTAATAATTTATAGGTTATTTTCCCAGATGCTTCTTTATACTCATATAAATTTGTATATGTATGTGGATTTACATATGTATATAGCCTATATGTAACGTAGCAAACAAACATATTCTTCTGCAGTTTGCTTTCATCATTTAACATGTATAAGGAACATCCTTCAATGTCAGGACATATAAATCCACCTCCTTCTTTTTGACTGTTGTGTAGTGTTCCATGAGTTGTTTAGTGTATCCTGGGCTATTTAACCCTTCCCCTCTGGTTCCCAGGTTTTTGTTTCAGACAGTCTTGTGCCCATGGAACAGGGGTGTGTAGTTGAAGGGGAGGACCATGAACCTGGACACTTCTGATTTCCTGTGGGAAAATAAGAACTAGGCTACCTCAGTATGACATCGAGTCAGTTGGGCAGGCAGCAATAAGACAAGATCTCAAGCCAGGGCTCCAAATCACATTCATTGTAGACTTTAATATACTGGATGATAAAGCCAGTGTGCCTGCAAATAGCTTGTTGTTGCTGAAGACTTGCCCTAGAAGGGCATGTACCCAGAGGAACAAGATGATTGCAGATTTGCAGGAACCTCACAGGAGCCAGTTTCTAGAGCTCAGTCGTGATGTCTCATCAGAGACACATAAGTTTAAAAGTAGAGCCTGTAGTGCTCACTCTCTCTCTGTCTCTGTCTCTGTCTCTGTCTCTGTCAACCAACAGTTGCTGTTGCAGCCGGTTTCATTGTGGTTGATAAGACATTCATAGGATCAAGAGTTTTAAGCCAAAAGACTCAAAAGTCACCTCATCCCCCTCATCCAGCCCCTTTGTACTGACGAGGGGCCTGAGGGCAGGGGAGGTAAGATGTGCAGGTCTTTACACCACACGTTTCCAACTTTATTTTTCAGAAGTCGGTTAAAGCTCATCTAACTCTAAATCTTACCCATTTGTTTATTTTTGACGCGAATTAAGAATTGTACGTCAAGAAGCCTTTGTGCTTCTAGAAGATCTGTTCTTGAAGGCTTATCTCTGTGCTTCTGCCTCCCCTCCACCCATTCTCTAGAGAGAAGGTATTGCCAATCCATGCAAGGGGCAACCTGCCTTCTGTTCTCCCGGGAGAACAGTTAGCAAGTGGATGGGATGAATTTATGGTTCAAACTGAAGTGTTTGCTCATGTCTTTGTTTTCACTTCTTTGGGAGAAAGTGGTTCTCCAGTGGTTTAGGCTTTTGCTTTAGGCATATGAAGTTGACTTCCCTTTGTACGCATTTCCAAATCAATGCCTAAAGAATTCGCTGGTTCTATTTAATTCAACAGAACGTTATTGAACACCCACAATGTGCAGAATTCTAGAAGAGATTGAGAGATGAGAACAACAGTGGGCTTATGCTGTAAGGCAAGTATAGAATTAGTTACAAAACACAATAGAGTTCCTGAAAGATGCTTTCATAGAGGTGCCAAAAATACGATGTGGATGGATGCAAAGGATTGTGGGGCATTGAGATGGGCATTAGCAATGAGCAGGGAAAGATGGTCCTATAAGACCTGACGGCTAGAGAGCATTTTGAACTGGGCAGTTGTGTGAGGGAAGGTAAGGGGTGGGAAGATATTCCTGGAGAATGTGCTCATTTAGTTTGACTAAGGCATGGAGCACATGTGGTGGGGCATTTGTGGATGTTAAATGTGAGTGTGTTGTGGAGCATCCCATGGCAGGGGTGAATACTTTATATTTTGGGAGTGCATGCAAAGGGGAGAGAGTACAAGTTGTTGAGTGGGTCAGTGGCATGATTAGCAAGTAATCTGAGGAAGATATGACTGAAAGCATAGACCTGGAAGACAGAAAGCTGAAATATGGGGAAAAGCCATTGAGGGTGGGGAGTGAGGAAAGCAGTGAGCAGAGCTGGACCATTGGAGGGGAGTGGAGAGAGAGCTTGGGGGAAGTCTTGAGCATGGACTGAGTGAGAAGGGCCATGAGGTTCTCAAAGAGAAGGTTCTAGCAATTGAGAGTAGGGCCATGCCATTAAAAACAAAGTAAAACAAAACCCCCAAACAGAATTTCAAAGCAGAAGCTGGTTTTAGAGGCTGGGGATGGATGAGAAGGTGATTCCAACATTTTGGAAACTGTAAACTTGACGTGTTGGAGTGTTATGCAGTTGGAAGTGTTGTTCAGCCTGCTGTTGGATGGGCTGTGTGGGGTTAGGGCAAGAAATCCTGTCTCAAGCTTTAGCCACCGGATTTTGACAACTTTGCCCTGAGGCAGAGAGGAAGAGGGGAAGAAAATCAGGATCGGGTTTAACAGAACATGGCAGGACTTCAGAGCACATTTGGGGGAGCAATGGAGTTGAACTTGGAGTCCTGCTGTGTCATTCAATTTCTGCGAGGATTTGGGCAATTGATGAAATATCTCTGAGCCTCAGTTTCCCCACTTATAAGATGGAGACCACTGTTTTTTTTTTTCAATCTCAGAGCATTGTGTGACGATTAATTGAATTCATTAAATAGGTACTAATATTGTCATTCTTTTGTTTGATGGAAGATTATTATTTTTTGTTGTCGTAAACTGATATATCTTTCTATTTTGCCTTTCAATTCATAGTAGTTACCCATGTGCACCCATACATCCCCAGGCATATATTCCAGACCGTCATATATTAGAGCAATGTTACACCATCAGGTCGATTACAGGAAATCTCCTATAGTGCTCATGTGGTATCCAGAAAAGATGTTTTCAAAAAAATTTTTTTAATGTTTATTTTTGAGAGAGAGAAAGAACACTAGCAGGACAGGAGCAGAGAGAGAGAGAGAGAGAGGAAGACACAGAATCCGGAGCAGGCTCCAGGCTCTGAGCTGTCAGCACAGAGCTGGATGCGGGGCTCAAACCCACGAACCATGAGATCATGACCTGAGCCAAAGTTGGATGCTCAACCAACTGAGCCACCCAGGTGCCCCATAAAAGTTGCTTTTATATATGGGGTTCTCTTGGTTGTTTGATGGAAGAAAATAATAAAGAACTTCAGTTTTAATTTTGGAATTATAGATCTGTTAACATTGTTATCTGTTAACAAATTTGCAGAGATTATGACATTGAACTTTGGAACTTTATCAGATTTTTTAATATTTCTTAAATTATCTTCTCCTTAATACCAGAGAGTGAATTGTAAATTCCTTTCCATACAAGAAGCACAGCCTCTCACAGGGCATCCTATTTCCCTGCTTTTGGCTAGCATGAACACAAGCAAAGGTTGAGGTTTGCAGCCTTTGAAAGCTGTTCTGGTTGACGTCTCTTCTTCAATGAATTTCTTTTTTCTCTTTCTTTCTTTCTTTCTTTCTTTCTGTTCTAAGCATTTGTGTCAAGTTTTTTTTTAATGTTTATTTTCGGGAGGGAAGAGGTGCAGAGAGAGAGAGGGAGACACAGAATCCCAAGAAGGCTCCAAGCTTCAAGCAGTCAGCACAGAGCCTGACGTGGGGCTCAAACTCACAGACCCTGAGATCATGACCTGAGCCGAAGTCAGATGCTTAGACTGAGCCACCTTGGTGCCCCTTGAACAGACTTCTGATGTGACCCTTGGATTTCCCTGTGTGGGTGAACAGTTGGTCATTTACCTTAGAATCAATCAATAACAGGTTGTGTTACCTTCTACTGCAGTGATAAGGATTAAATAATAATCTGCCTTCCTTTCTCTTCAGGTGTGTGTTCTGAAAATGAGCTCTTTCATTTGGTTCTTTTGCTTGCTGTCCAGTGTGGTGTCTTCTGCCCTACTGACATCAGGAAAAAATGATCCCAGAGAGTTCTTCCCTAAGACGGGTGCTGGCTCCAATCCTCATCTCTCGGGCTGTGCTTCAGAAATGTTGCTAAAGGCGGCTTTCCCCCGATCATCGTAAATCACAAACTTTATGGCTGCAAAATGGCTCATCCATTCTAGAAATCATGTGCAAATTTGAAAACAGTGCTAATATTTAATCCAGATTTCCAGGCTTTTAAAATACGGGTCAAATTTAGCGTATCCTTTTAAGGAATTCCCTATTCTATGAATTAAAGCAATGTAGCTTTTTCAAATTTTCAGTGAGGTTTACAGTGCAAGTGAAAGAAGAGATATTGTAGGTAGCAGCTTTTCAAATTGATTTTTGCTTCCCAACCTCCTTAAAGAGAACCTGTTCTGTCTCTAGAGGTTTAAAAAGGAACAGTCACAGACTCAAACCCTGACAGGATGCTTCCCACCCTTGAATTACTTGGACTGCAAGGCCAATTAATTTGAATGAAAATGAAGTGCCTTTGAAGGCATTTCAAATGCAATACTATCCCCATTACGACTCTCTTCAGATGCAAACTTTGAGCCCTTTCTTTTGTTGCCAGTTACCTGTGACACAGTTCTGCACTGGCTGACATCGCAAAACTCGCCTGCAAAAGTGGTTTAGAGGTCATGGTTGCTCCTCCCCCATTATCAACTAAAGTTTACTCAGTGGATGCCTGTGCGGCTCCCCTGAGAACAACACGGCTGCTGTCTGGCTGCTGTGAACCGGTGCATCGGGGGATTAACCCTCATCCTTGCAAAATGTGGAAGCAGAAACAACCCATCAGGGGGTTGAGACACCGTGATCAGAAAGAGGGAGAGACAGAATTTGGAGCTACGTGTCTCTGCTGCAGTATTCTTGCGAGACCCACCTTGTTTCTCAGCGTGGGTATATTATTTCCAAGGAAAATTAGGGATGGGAACAGAATAATAACACTTCCTGCTCACTTACCTGTATATGCCAGGCTCTATTCTAAGCCTTTATCAATTCATTTACCCCGCATCCCCCATACATTCTCAGGTAGATATACTTAATTTTCATTATTACAGAAACCAAAGGTCAGAGATGCTAAGTGACTTTCCTAGGCTTGCTTAGCCTGTGACAGAGCTAGGACTTGAACTCCAGCAATCCAGAGTCCCAGCCTATGTGATGAGGTTTTGGGGTGATGGTGGGGTTTGGAGCTGATGGCCAAGAAATAATTCTTTTTTTTAAATCTTTTTTTAAATGTTTATTTACTTTTGAGACAGAGTGTGAGAGGGGGAGGAGCAGAGAGAGAGAGGGAGACACAGAATCTGAAGCAGGCCCCAGGCTCTGATCTGTCCACACAGAGCCTTATGCAGGGCTTCAACCCACAGACCGCGAGATCATGACCTGAGCTGAATTCGGATGCTTAACCGACTGAGCCACCCAGGCACCCCAAAAAAGAATTCTTGAAGACCTCTTTGGTACCAGAAAGTGATTTTATTAAAGCACGGGGACAGGTCTTATGGGCAGAAAGAGCTGCACTAAGTCTGTGAAGAGTGGCTCCTTATATACTATAGGGTTGGGGGAGGTTGTGTCAAAAGGAAAGTTTCCAAAGAGATTTTCATATGTTAAAGACTCACAGATTACTGGAGGCCTGGCTATTGTCAAGCCAAGGTTGTTTTTCCCTCTAGCAAAGCATCAACATTGAGACAGTAGGGAGTTCCTGAAGAAACTTTTACTCTGCCTGCTGCAGGTTATAGGAGATTCAATTTTATCTGCCATTTCCTTCCTTTGTTCCCCCACATCACTATGGAGGGGAGGGGGCTCCAGGAAAAGGAGGTTACAGGTTTCTGAAGATTAGGCTATTGATAAGATTGCCTTTTTCTTGTAATTTACTAAGAGATTTGTAAACTGATGAAGACTCTTACCAGTTTAGCCATCTGTTTTCTGTTCTTTCCTTTGTTCTTGGGCAGCTAGGATTGCCTGAGGAATATCAGACATATCCTGCCTGGAGAGGGCATGGGGGTGGGGGCAGGTGGGGGTAATGCTAGTTTGTACTTTGCCCTCAGTTTACCTATGTTCCCTCATCTCGTGGAGTTAAATTCCATGATGTGTTCCCTTTTCCTCTGTGATAACTGGCATTTAGGAAAAGCTTTGTTAGCAGATCAAGTGACCGTCTGTGTCACAACTAACGTCCCCGTCTCTGCATGATCAGTGCCCAACTGTTACTGAGTCCTCTGGGTGCAGTGGAGGAAGGAACTCCACCTAGTGGCTTACTGCTTGCTTAGGGCAACCCATTTCTTCACCCTTTGGCTTGCTTCTCTTTCTCCACAGATCGTAAGGCATAGTTGGCCTCTGGAAGGCTTTTTTGGTAGAGTTGTATTATGGTTGCCCCACAGCCTTGCAGCCTCAGTTGCTGCCTGAGTCTGGCCCCGGGGAACAGCAGGTTGGAAACTGATCTAAGAAAGAGCCTGGTGGTGTGTGAAAGGGTGGTTGGTTCCATGCCCTCCTATTCACAACAGCTGGCACGAACATTGCTTCTAGACCAGGCCAAGCTTCTGGCCTCTGCTGGGCTCTTCTGAAATCTGCCTAGAATTCTGGTTTGGGGAACACAGTTGATTCACCTTCCAAGCCTTAGTTCAAGTGGCCAGGCAGAGGCATGGGCCACTCACGAGAAGCCAAGGCCCACATCTGCTATCCATCCGTAGACAGATGACGCTGCTCTCTCCTTGTGGCCATCGGAATACACAGTGAAGGCTCTTTGTCATCTATCCTTTGGGGCCTTTAAGGAATGATGACTGATCCGGAGGCAGACATTTCTTATTTCAAGAGGGTTTCTGAAAACTTGCAGAGAAAATAAACTCCATGTGTTCTTCAGCTAATTAGTTCCTTGAGGATATTTCTGAAGGCCTTTCTCCTCTGTCAGAGTTGCAAGAGACTTGCATGCTTCCGGCTTTTCATTGGGCTGTGGAAATGTGTTCCCTTAGGGACGTCTTGCAGCTCTTCTGAAGGCCCCTCCTGCACTGTGTTGGGAGAAGCCCGACTGAACATTTGCCCTGCCTGGCCTATCCTTGAGCGGAATAATGCAAGGCAGTGCAGCAAACTTGAAATCACAGGTAACTTCACGTGCTAAGACAAAACGCAGGAATACCCAGTGATATGATATGAACTTGGTTGTAATTACTATCAACGTGGCAGTCTGGGAACTCATTCTCCCGAACCCTGATTCTACCTCAGAATCACTTTCCTGTACCTTTAAGACTTTCTTAACACCAGGGGAAACCACAAGATGACCAAGGAAAGTTATAAAGTACCTAAATTTTGAGTTTGAGGGGCCTGGAATATTCCATCTCTATATATTTTGTTTTCATGTTTCACAAGCAAACTGGAAGAGAGTTGGGAAAGGATCCTTGTCATTAGAACAGAGGAGGGACCCTCAGTGGAGTAGAGAGGAGAAAAGGAAAGGTAACCCCCCAACCTTGCAGGCAGCGGGAGCCAGAGAAGGGGCCAGTTACTGCAGTGGTTTGGCGGGGAAGACGGCCGTTTCAATACCAGTTGTACTGCGTGTCCCCAGAGTGTTATTTGGCGCACCCAACACCCATTACAGATAGGTGGTGCCACCCTCCATTGACCCAGAGCAGAAACTTAGCACACTGAGCAGCAGTGAGGAACTGGGCTGGCGGTCTTGACCATTCAAGAGCACTTACTTGTTTCTTGTTTGTCTCACTCACTTGAATATAAGCTATATAAGGGCAGGAATCTCATCTGTCTTGCTCCACACTGTAACCCCAGCACTAAGAACATCTGGGGCATGATAAATACTGTGAAATGAAGGAACACTCACACGAGCCTCTAGGAAGCCTTTGAACCTGACTGCTCTTCACCCATCTTGGTTCTGGAGCAGGTGGGACATGCGCCAAAGCGTAAATAGGCCTTTCCCATGCCTGCCCCAGATGCCTCTGCCGCAGCCTCCCAGGCCTCTGGAGCTGTCCCCTTAGGCCTGCCCCCTGGGGACCGTGCCAGTGGTTTTCCCCGGCACTTTAAGGTGTGGAATGACCTTAAAATTCCATTCCTCCTATACTCATTCCTTCAGGCTTAGGTTTCTGCTCTCCTGGGTGCATGTCTTTCACTCATGCAGCAAGTGTTTACTGAGGGCCTATTATGTGCTGAAAGCTGGGACACAATGGATGAAAACATACTCTCCTCACAGGAGTGAAGGATAAACCAGCCATGCTAGCGTGATAGGGGATGAAACCTGGGGTCTCCAAGACCCCCCCTCCCAGCAGATGCAGATCCCTAATGAGGGCTCTCTTGAGAGACCAACCAAGGAAATTAATATTTTTTTCTCATCTATTACAAGCCAAAGGCTGTGCTAAGCCCTTTGTGCCTCACCGCAGGGACTCCTCTAGCTTGAGGTATCACTGGCCTCAGGGGCCCCCCTGCACCAAAGGAGGCACAGAGAGGAAAGCAAATTGCAGAGGTGAGATCTGAGCGGGCCTCTGTCAGAGAGCTGACGTTCCTTTCCATCAGCCTGTTCGCCCGCCTGAATTTGTAGTGACTTTAAGTGAGGACATCTCAGGCTCAGAAGGAGTGGCAGTGAGGGCCAGCGGGGACAGCGAGGGAGATGTATTTGGGTTGGTGGCCCCGCCAAGCCCCTCTTGTTCCACCCAGAATCTGGCTGCCTTCTCCACCAGCATCGGCCTCACCACTGAGGTGAGAGGAAGATTCCGTGGAAAGAGGACCAAGATCCCAGACCACAGGCTGCAGCTTCGGGTCTGACAGATCCCTCGGTCGGTGACTCATGAACGAGGAGTGACATGGTGGGAAGGGGGGGCAGTGGGCAGAGGGCTGGCGGGATGAGACACCGTCCCCAGGTGGGCGGGTGAATGACACTGAGGAGGCACAGGAGGGGGCTTGTTGGAAGCCGGAGTTACCTTCTGCAGACAGACCAGGCCCGGCATTTCGGGTGGGGCAGCGCTCAGTGTTGGCTCAGGTTTGTCCAGCCAGGGACATGCGAGTCCTGTTTGGAGAAAACACATTTGCAGGAGTTGAAGCAGGGGCTGCTGGGGCCACCAGCCTCAGCTGTGGCCCTGGTCACCCGCTTTCAGCTGTTTGGCGGTGTCTTCAATGCTTCTACTTGGTCTCCCCACACGCAGTCTCTTCTCTTGATCTGTGCATCCTTTTTCTAAAACGTTTTCCTCTTCTCAGTGTTCCTGTTCAACCCCGGGCTAGGACAGCCTGCCTCTTACGTTAGTCTAGCAAACTAGGCAGCATGTTGCACAAGCTACTCCACTTCTGGGAATTCTGCAATGACTGACTTACAGTTACCTTGAAAATAAAGTAGAAACTCCAGATTCTCTGCTTCCTTCATCCTTGAGAGGCCTGGCCCGGGTGTCAGTGAGCTTCTCACCTCTGCTCCACTTCTCTGGTTCGGACAAGCCCATTGGTGTCTGGGAGTGAACTCCCTCCTCCGTAAAATGAGGTGGTGGGACCGGTCACTATTTTCTTTCAGGAGCTTTACAGCTATAAAATCATAGTATCCCTTGGCTTTGCTTACATCTCAGGCCACCCTCCACCTCCACCCAGAAGGTTTCCTTGCCTGCTGTACCTCTCAACTGATTCATTATGCACTAAACCTGTGCATCCAGGAGGTAAAGATTGGTTTTGGGGGGAGGTGGGAAAGATCAAGGTTTTTAATACATAAAACACAGATATACACTATATTTGTAGTATTCAAATTAAAATTTCATGGAGGAGTGTGATTAGGAAAAAAAAGCTAAAAAGCTTTTTTAGGGGCCATTAAAAAAGCCTGAGAAACATGGATTTAACCACAAAAGTGTGCTGGGTTCCTTAACAGGTACTGGACAGGCATATATCTGCTTCTGGTTAGGAGTCCATCCAGGGAGATGGCCATTCTTGTTTTGTTTCTCCCAAACCACGTGTCTTCCTTCCCGTCTTCTAAATCCTACTAATATCTGTTTCCAGTGGGTTTATAGGGGTATTGGCATATTCTGGTGGTCATGGCTTATATTTTTGTGGCTTTTCTTCCCTCTAGCTATGGAATTGCTGGCTCTACCAACGTGACAGGTGATCAAGTGAAGAAGCTGGATGTCCTCTCCAATGACCTGGTTGTTAACATGTTAAAGTCATCCTTTGCCACCTGTGTTCTTGTGTCAGAAGAAGATAAGCATGCCATTATAGTAGAGCCTGAAAAAAGGGTGGGTCTGCATTTCTACTGTTGAGGGGTTCAATGTAACGATTTTCTTCCTAGCTTTATACATGGCTCCACTTGCTCAGCCTGGCTGGGTTCCTAGGAATTGTCCTATCTCATTCCCAAACCATCAGTCATCATTCACAGACTCCACCTCACTACCATATCTGAAATTTATCCTTCACTGTCCACACCATAGTTCACACCAGTATCACCCCCATCACTGAACTCATGCATTGGAAACACTCATATACTCCTACTCATCTCCAACCCTAAATTTTTGTGGTTATGTTCAAGGCTCTTCAAAGTCTGGCTTCTGTTAAGTACCTCTTTTGCTTCATCTCCATCCACCAAATAGCCAACCTTCACACTCACCTTTCTTGTCAATCTAAACTGCTCTCAGGGCACATGGGTGTCTCAGTCGGTTAAACATCTGACTCTTGATTTCAGCTCAGGTCATGATCTCATGGTTTGTGGGATAAAACCCTGTGTGGGGCTCTGTGCTGACAGCATGGAGACTGTTTGGGATTCTCTCTCTCTCTCTCTCTCTGCCCTCCCCCCAACTGTGCACTCTCTCTCAAAATAAATACACATAAAAAAAACCCCTGCTTTCAATTCCTATCACTCATTTATGCATTATCATCTATTTGGATCCCATTAATTTGATTGCTTCTTGAAGGCATTGATGGGTTATATTCTTTTATGTACCCCAGCATCTAGCACAGTGTCAGACAGCCTGTAAGGGCTCAATAGTAAATTGTTGCTGAAGAAATGAATGAAAGAGTATAGCCAGTTTTTGAAGAACAACAATCATATGATTTTTAAAAAAACTTGAGATGTAATGTGCAGGCATATGGGCTTTATGACTTTCCCTGTTTGAGATGAACTGGGGACAAGAAGGAGTAACATTAGAAAAAAGCAATTGGAAGATGAATTTAAAGAGGTTGTCTGATAACCAGTTTTGAACTTTATAAGGGGGGAGGGGAAGCCATATTGGATTAACTTGTTTTACATCATTCCTAAAATACCACTTCATGTCAGATTCAAAGTTCATGTTTTTCTCTGCTGGGCTTCTCAAGGTACTTGGCAGTTTTAGGCATGTGGATTGAATTTTGTGTTTAATATCATCTATCAGTTACCTCAAACTTGCTTGACTGTAATGTGCCTTGATAATAGGCATGTTTCTATTTTCCAGATGACAGCTTCCTCTGCATCAGCCAGGGTGATTTGTTAAGAGCAATAGGTCAGGGAATCAGAGAAACCTCTTAATTTGATGCAGAACATTTAAAAACCACATCTTAAAGTGGTGGATTTGGAGATGGAAAATCCTCAGTGGTGTACTGGTAAACTCTCTCTCTCTTAAAAAAAAAACAAAAAAAACAAAAAAAAACTCCTATGTATAGCACATGCCAATTTCAATTGTGTAAATACTCCCATAGTTTATTTCAAGTTACCAACATGGCATCACTGAAGGCAGAGTTGGAAAGAGATGTGCACAGTTAGCTCTTGAGCACCTATAGCGACCAGCTCCAGCATACCACTGAAAATCCAGTTCAAAGATTGACATTTTGATAGTCCCACTCCCACAGAGATTTACATTCTTTGGGAATCACAGTAGGGTTATTGCTGAAAGCTCTGTGTGCTACAACCTCAAGTGTCATTTTTTACCTGCATGAGAAGACTTTTTATAGATCTTAATGCTGTCTTTGCTTCATCTAAGGAATTGTTATATTTTTTCCCCTTATGCATAAAGAGAAATAAGTGACTAACCTTGTTTCTTTTTTTCTTCTGGCTGCCAGGAAACTCAAACCAAAATTATGATTCATCTATATCAACAGTGTAGGAATTTTTGACTTATTTATCTGTATTTCATCATTTTCATTTAGACCTGTTATTCTGTGTTTTCTCTGCCTAATGACATTTTGGGATATATATTTTGTTGTTGTTTTCATCCTGTATGCCACCTCATCCCTTCTGTGACAGAGGATAAATAAGACTCACATTTCTTGAACTTTCCCCTAGAGTCCCTTGTTTTATCCCCTTAGTGTATACTTGTTTTGTTATAATTTTAAAAGTAAAGTTGTATTTCCTTTTTCTCTGATCAGGGTAAATATGTGGTCTGTTTCGATCCCCTTGATGGATCTTCCAATATTGACTGCCTTGTGTCCATTGGAACAATTTTTGGCATCTACAAAAAGGTAAAATGTAATATATCAAGCCCCTGGTTTGAGATAAAAAGAAAAGTTAAGGTCGAGCATCCAGTACTATTTCACTATTGGTGGAGCTGCCAGAATGTATAACATGAAACTCTGTGAGGCTTGAAATGGGTTTATATCTCAAGTTCCCACTTTTTCAGAATTAATGTCTTAACGATGATCCATTAAGTTGTTTACAAGAAAATATAGTTAAGGCGCCTGGGTGGCTCAGTCGATTAGGCATCCAACTTCAGCTCAGGTCATAATCTTGGGGTTCGTGGGTTTGAGCCTTGCATTGGGCTCTGGGCTGATAGCTCAGAGCCTGGAGCTTGCTTCAGATTCTGTTTCCCTCTCTCTCTCTCTGCCCCTCCCCTGCTCACACTCTGTCTCTCTCTCTCTTTAAAATAAAGAAATGTTTAAAAAAATGAAAATATAGTAAAACATGGATGGGAAGAGAAAGGTATTTCTCTCTTTTAGGTATATCTTGCTTTCTTTTATGATGGAAAATGAGAGTAAAAATAAAGAACAGTATAGATTTGTCACAGTGATCATGCTATATGAAGTGAGATTTATATACATACAACAATAGAGTAATATTTATGTCAAAATTGTCCTTTAAATACTCTAAATCAGGGGTCTGCAAACCATGACTCCCTGGGGCCAAATCCAGCTCATTGCCTGATTTGTATGGCCTGTGAGAAGAAAATGCCCCTTTTACATTTTTATTTTATTTAAAAATTTTTTAAGTTTATTTATTTATTTTGAGAGAGACAGAGACAGCACGAGTGGGACAGGGGCAGCGAGAGAGGGAAAGAGAGAATCCCAAGCAGGCTCTGCACCAGCAGCACAGAGACCAATGTGGGGCTCGAGCCCACAAAGCCATGAGATCATGGCCTGACTGAAACCAAGAGTCAGACACTTAACTGACTGAGCCACCCAGGCACCCGAGCCCCTTTTGCATTTTTAAGTGGCTGAAAAAAAAAACCCTAAACACTCATTTTATGACTCATGACCAAAATATGAAATTTTGTTTTTATTGTCCATAAATAAAGTTTTAATGGCATATGGTCAACTTGTTTGTTCACATGTTGACCTTGGCTGATTTTGAGCTGCACCTGCAGGGTAAAGTAGTTGTGATGGAGACTGTGATGGTGAAGCCTGGAATGTTTACTCTTTGTCCCTCTGTGCAGAGTTTGCTGCACACTCGTGGGGTCCCGGGCTCCTGCCTGGGTCTCTCACTTACGTGCACTGGGAAGGTAACTCTACTTCCAGAGCCTCTCTTTCCTTCTTTTTTGGGGTGTGTGTGTGTGTGTGTATGTGTGGTGGTGGAACAACTCAATTACACAGACCAGTGAAAAATAGAATGGATCCCCATGGCCCATCATAAACATTATGAAGTCTAAAATATGTCATCTTGACTTCAGCCCCTCTTGTTTATTTTCGAAATAAAACCTCAGTAAAGCCTGAGCCCATTTCTTCATCTCAATGGATGAGGCTGTTAGTAATCTGAGTTTCCTCTCAGCTTTCCTGTTCCAGGATCCAGAGGCCACAGCTTGAGAAGTGGGACCACAATTTGTACCTTATTTGTCAGAGTGACTTGTCTAATTTGCACATAATCTCCTTTTGAACACATGGAAAGTAGGACCGCCATGGGATAGTTTTCTTTCATCGTTGGTACGGATTTGGGTTTTCTGTCTTGGCTGAGAGACAGATCCACATCAAAGTCAGTTTGGGTAGTAGAAGATTCTAATGCTCATAACAAAAACAAAACATACTTTCCTATTATAGATATGGAGGGAGGTGAATTTACGTACAAACTATCAAATCTATAGTAGAGCAAGAGAGGCTCAGGCAAAATTCTTCCTCTGAAGGAAGACTCCTTTCTGGTTAATGATTTCACCAAAACCAAAGGAGTGCTGATGTTTGCCAGCCACAGTCTCTGTCTCAACGCCCTAAGGAAAGAAAAAATCCCTAGAAAACAGAGCCAGAAAACCAGCTATCAACTAAAAGAAAAAAAATCAAAGCAACTTGCAACAGCAGCTTGAATTATGAATGCTAAAACTCAACAATGAGTCTCCATGCTCTTCTTAATAAACCTGAAGTGGCTCTCTTAAAAGACTAAAAAAAAAAAAAAAAAGAAAGAAAGAAAAAGAAAAAAGAGAAGATGAGTGTGATGCCTGCATAGAGGCAGGTCATTTCAATTTTCAAACATCTTATTGATTCTTTGAAACCATTTGAGGGCTTATGGGATGTAAACATCCATAGGTCTGATGCTTCAAATGACACATTTACTGCTTTCTGCAGAGATGGTTCTGGGCTAGAATTAAGCTCCTTGGGGTGCAGCATTGATATCTGGAACCCAGCAACAGTGATCAGGTTTTGCCCACATGATGCCTGGAAACGGGTTCCAAAGGGCATAGGGTCCAGTGGCCCAGGTTGTTCCTGCTGTGGCATTTCCTGCATGGACACCCACGCCCTGGCTGGAGACACCCAAAAGTGGTAGAATTTTCCTGGGGTATTGAGTCACCATCATGGCTGGAATGTTTGTCTAAATACTGAACCAGCATGTTTCTCTACTGTTCATTTGGCCTTTTATTTATTTATTTTTTAAAGATTGTTTTTATTTTTGAGAGAGAGAAAGAGGCTCCAGGCTCTGAAGTGTCAGCACAGAGCCTGACGCGGGACTGTAACTCACAACTGTGAGATCATGACCTGAGCCAAAGTCAGATATTTAATCAACTGAGCCATCCAGGTGCCCCTCATTTGGCCGTTAAAAGCATCAGAAAATAAGGTCGTTTTTGTTTTACATGTTTGGGAATGGCTTTCCTGCCCTGTTTTGTCCTCCTTTCCTTCAAAAAAAAAAGTTTTTCAAGCTAAACGTATTTCATATGAGATGATTTTAGACCTCTCTGTAGTGTGGCCACACTGTACTGGACACATTCTAATTTGCAACATCCTTTGGAAATATCTAGTCCCTACAACTAAACATAGAGTTTCTAAGTGCTCCAGCAGTTTCAGAAGCCAATTCAAGTCCTTCAACTGAGCACAGGGAGACTTATTCATTTATGGCCATATGGAATGCAGCTTCCTGACATTGACACTTTGGGCAAAGTAACTCTCTGTGCCTCTTGTTTCCTTATCTGTAAAGGGAAGGTACTGAAGCTTAAAAATAATGCCCTGAAATAGTACCTGGCACATAAAAAGTGTCTGATAATTGTTAGCTATTAATATTACTTGTTTTATATATGTATATTCAATGGACAGTATCAGAACTCAAACTAAAGAGTGAAATGAAAAAAGGGAGGGAGGAAGGGAAGGAAGGAAAGTAGAAGAAAATCACTGATTCTCATAACTAGAAAGCCCAATGGCTAGATTTGCTTCAGGTGCAGCTGTATTCAAAGACTCAGACCATGCAATTAGAAGATACTTGCTGTCCATCTCTCCTACGCTCCTCCTCTCTGGTGGCAAAACAGTGCCTAGCAAGTCCAGGCTCACACCCCTCCCTCTCAATTAAGTCAAGCAGAAAATCCAAGCCTCTTTTCTAGCAATTCCACCAAGGTCATCTCATTGGATCTGGCTTGGCTTAGATCACATGGCCATCCCTCAACCAATCACTATGGTGTGAGGCATGCAATGATTTGGCTGGCCAGGCCAGGGTCATGTGCCCACCTGAGAGCTGAGGGCCCAGGAGACAGTATTTTAAGGAGATTAACAGTGAGTGCAGTTATCAGCAGAAGGGTGGTGGATGCTGACCAAGGAAAACAAACCCATGTTCACTGGTGATTATAAACTCCTTGAGGGCAGGGACGTTATTTTAATCCATGGTTTGTAGGCTAGGTTGTCTAGTGCAATAGCAGATGAACAAAACTGGCTGAGATATAAGGGCTTCTCAAATGCTCTGTGAGCCCTTCCAAGGAGGGTTTGACTGCCCCTCTGAGGGAAGACCAGATAAGTGACATGACAGCATAGCCCCACTTCTGCCTGATACTCCCTTCCACTGCCTCAAGTCTCCAGAATCCATGATGTCTTCCTCCTTTTTTTTTTTAAATGTTTTATTTATTTATTTCTAGGAGAGAGAGAGAGAGAGAGAGACAGCATGAGCAGGGGAGGGTCAGAGAGAGAGGGAGTCACAGACTGAAACAGGTTCCAGGCTCTGAGCTGGCAGTCAGCACAGAGCCCCACGCGGGGCTCAAACCCACGAACCGCGAGATCATGACCCAAGCGAAAGTCGGACGCTTAACCGACTAAGCCACCCAGGCGCCCTTTTGATGTCTTCCTCCTTATGAGGAGGAAGTGGAATAAAAGAAATCCATACCTGCACCAGGTTAGGGCCTGGGATAGGTAGAGAAAGGTAGGGTCTAGAGACTTTCTCTAATTTTGCCCAAGACTCATTGGTGGGCCTGTGAGCATCTGTGTGGGAATGTGATGGATCCTTTGGAACAAAGGCATTTGCTGCTGGGGTTTGAAGGAGGGAATTCATGCTTTAGAAAGATCAGCTTAGGGAAGAATTCCTCCTAATCCATGATTCCATGGATTTATTTTCTCTTTAAGTGTGTGGATCATAGACAAGGTGACCATTTCTTATTCTGTGGAAGTCAGAGAATAAGATTGTTAGGTGGCAACATTTCAGGAAAGGCTGTTTACTCTTGCACCATTGGCACAGGCAGGCATGGATGGTTCTGGGTGAGGTGGATCTCTGTGGGTGCTTTTCTTACTGGAGAACTGATTATTTCAAGCCTCCCAGTCACCTCATTTGTTTACATATTGCTGTTATCTGATTTCTCACTGCATTGGGAGGGTTAAGTAGTTGTGGTAGAGGATAATTGGAGCACTAAGTCCTTCTCTATGTTACTGGCTTTGAAGGAAGCTGGTTCTTTTTTTCAGGTTGGGCACCGACAAAATTTGGAGTTTGGGAAAACAACTCAAAATTTGGATAGTGTGTTTGGTCTGTGTTTGGATGCAATGCAGTACTCTATGAACACAAACCAAACTAAATTGAGTAACTTGACCTAACCCAGCCAACCAACCAACCAACTGCCTCAATGAAAACCATTTATTGAACACAAGAGTGGGAATGAGGGAAAAAGGAGAAAAAAATGGCTTTTGGACTCTTCCTTTTTTATAAACAACAGTGCAAGAGTCATGTATGATGCACAGGAAAATGCAGATTCCCAGGCACGCCGTCCCCCTTAGAATGTCTGGCTTAGTAAGCTTAGGCTGTACCCCCCAGAATATGCATTTTTAATAAGTGTACTGAGTGATTCTGATGCAGATGGCCTCTGGACCAGTCTCAAAAGTTACAGGGAAAAAATTACCAGGAATGTTTTTGTTGGGATGACCTCCATCACCGGCATTGGGATGTAGATGTGCATACTTATTTTCAGCTACTGGAATCTATTATTGGGGAAGGAATAAATGAAACTGGCAGAAATTGCCCATTTTTGATTCTGTTTGAATTCAAGTAGAGAGTATTCAAGCTGAAAGATTTGCTTGGAGTTGTTTTGAGGACTGAAGAAGGCAATCATGTATTAATAAAGAAGATCCCCTTAAGACGTCCCCTTCCTTAGTATCAAACTATGGTCACATGACCCAGTGGGATGTATTTTTAACGAAAAATGAAAAGATTAGTGTGCATAAGTGTGAGTATTGCTTTGTTAAATTCGTCTATGTTACTGTGTGACATAGGGGACTTGTGTGTGCATGTGCGTGTGTGTTGGTACTGGTTTGTGGTGTAAGTGTATTTTTTTTACCGTGGGTTGTGGTCAACAAGATGGGAAGAAACTGCCCTACCCTGGAATGACTCTGGAGAGATCTTCTTTTTTTTTATTTATTTTTTATTTTTTACAAATAGTTTATTGTCAGGTTGGTTTCCATATAACACCTAGTGCTCATCCCCACAAGTTCCCTCCTCCATGCCCATCTCCCCCCTCTCCCCCCACACCCATCAGTCCTCAGTTTGTTCTCATCATTCATGAGTCTCTCATGGTTTGCCTCTCTGGAGAGATCTTCTAAATTCCCATATTTTTGAGAATTGCTTGGATATATGAGGCAATGGGCCACACTGCCCACTAAGGCACATGCAGCAACTGGCCAAAGCCCATAAAATTGGTTTCCTCGCCAGACTAGCAGTCCTGCAGCCCAGTCTTAATACGTTTAAATAAAGATGGAGTAAGCAGGTGAAAGACATTGATGCCTGTAGTAATATTAAATTAGTGGGAGCTGGCAAAGAGGCTTGCTCTTTTTCGAAAGTGATAATGGAGAAATGAGGGAATATCAAATTAGTAAAATTGGAGGAGGACCCTGACTGGAAAGAAGGATCCAGATGCAGGAAATCTGCAGTATGGGGGGAAGGCTGCTGTGGTAATATAATCAGGATATTACTGATGTGTGGAGGAAGGCCCCTCTAGCTAAATGCCCTGTCGTATTAGGAGAGCACCTTGATAATGCATCTTGCTAATGACTGAACTGGAAAAAAGAAACACAAACAAAATAAAACAAAAACATGTTTTGTTTTCTTTCTTGTCACAGAGTTCAGCAGATGAGCCTTCTGAGAAGGATGCTCTGCAGCCAGGCAGGAACCTGGTGGCTGCCGGCTATGCTCTGTATGGTAGTGCCACCATGTTGGTCCTGGCCATGGCGAATGGTGTCAACTGCTTCATGCTGGACCCGGTGAGAGACCCTGTGTGAAGTTAGGTGCTTGGTTGGTGACTGCAAGTGTCTGTTATTTGTGTGGGAGGGTGAGGGGGGTATGTAGAGGTGGGAAATGAGGCCCACAGCAGGGCAGGGATCATGGAGTGGGGAAGGAGTGAGGGAGATAGAGGAACACTGTGTATATCATGAGCAGACTACTGAGGTGAGAAATAATATCTGTCCAGAGCATAAGAAGGAGACTTTGTTCCAAAATAATTCTTTAGAACAGACATTACCCAATGGATTCAAATGCCCACTGAGTCCAGGGAGGCCATAGAAGTGAATGTAGTGTGCTGGGGACGGAAGACCAGGGCAATGGTGGGCGATGGGGAAAGCTGGAGAGGTCTAGCAATTGTTACTGTTTGGGAATAGGGGCCCAGTCTTGCCAAGGTCAGTGTCAAGAAACACTGGATTTAGAAAATGTATGTGCTAGCCAACTAAAACACATTTATGGACCACAAAGGGCCTGTAAATGGTCTGTTTGCCACCCACTATTTCCATTACTAGCTTGTTTTGCAGAGGTGAATCGGTGTCCCAATGCAGTGGCTTACATTTCTTCAAAAATAGCTACCAAATTCATTTGATGTGCTTATGCATGCACACCTTCTGTGAACTCTTGCAGTTTTGATAAGGCTTTATTAAACTCAAGGAAGAGAACTTAAAGAAGGAAATGCAGATGATTCCTCATTCCACCTTATAGAGAAAAGCTACCTTATGGAAAGGAGCCCAAGGTGCCGTGAAAATATGAACAGTTTTAATTTGTTGATAATTCCTTCCACAGGACTATTAATTGGAATTATTTCTTTATTCAGGTAGATGAAGGTTTCAACAAGCAGATGAATTGGGGAAAGAAATCTCTTTAAATATTTAGCCCACTTAAAGCCTACTGTTGAGTGTAGAATTCAGTAGGTTGTCACATTCAGCATGCATTCAATCCAGTGCCCCAAGGGAAAAGAACTGGGTTTATAAATACCTTTTAGTTTTAGACGAGTCCTCCTATGATAGTAACAAAACATTATCTATTCGGTGTTTGCTGTTGATGCACTGAACACAAGTACAGATGGCTGGCTGGCACCTGGAGGGAGACAGGTTGCTCCTAGTGAGGCTCTGGCTTCTGTGTGCACGGCAGGTGGTATAAATGAGAACGTAGGCTACCTTGGCCTCCTGCAATCTTGCACAACTGGACTTTGCCTCCTTGGAAGAACCAGTGCTTAATAGATAAACAGGGCTAGCGGAACAACACCAGATTAAGCCTCTGAATGAGGCGACCTCCAGGGAAAATGCTGGCAGAACCAGAGCAAAGTTCTCCCGGAGCCCAGCGGACAGTTTCTGGAATCACTGATGTTTGCAGATTTACTATGTTGCCGGAGATGTACTGCTTCCCCCAGACCTTCTTCTGGTGACTTCTCTGTTACTTTTGAGTTGATGGACATGTAGAAAAAAATGAAATCTTTTCTCATTTCCAGATCGTAGACCGGTGTCTCTGGGAGTAAGTTTCTGTGTATTGGATGGTCTTTTGCCATCCTGAGACCTAATGGCCCCTCAGTGTCTGGAAGAACAGTGCAATCCTGCTATAATGGTTCCCTGCCGGGGACGCCATCTCATTAACCCACTGCTCGCTGGCGCCTGCGGGGCAAACCTCGGACCCCCTTAGCGCTTTCTTTTCATTTTGGCTGATGGTTTCTGTTAAAAGGACCAAGACAGTTCAATGTGCATTTCCAGCAGGCTTTAACATTCAGAAGGCTTTTCAGTCTCTTGTCTGCACTTGCAGGAGACTTTGCTCCTTCACATCTCGGATGCTCTGGCCAGATACCAGGGCAGGGAGTCTGGGAAGCATGGCTTCATGGGCTCTCAGCACCTGTTGTGTGCTTGATTCGTTTTCAACACTTCTTTTCTTTCCTCTTTTTTAATGTTTTTTTTTTAAATGTTTATTTATTTTGAGAGAGAGAGAGGAGGGGGAGGAGCAGAGTGAGAGGGAGAGAGAACCCCAAACAGGCTCTATGCTGTCCACACAGAGTCCAGCTTGGGGCTCAATCCCACTAACCGTGAGATCCTGACCTGAGCTGAAATCAAGAGCTGAAATCAACTGACTGAGCTACTCAGATGCCCCTCAAGACTTCTTTTCTAAACATAATTATTTATTTATTTAGTTTTCTGATTATAAAATAATGTTTCTACATAACCGTGGTCAGAATTTTGGGGGAAAGAAAAGCATAAAAGCAAAGAAGAATCACTCACAATAAAACCTTCCAGTGACCACTGTTAATTCCAGTCTCTTTTTCTCCTTTTCCTCCTCCCTGTTCTCCTTCTATTTTGCCTTCCCTCCCTCCCTCTATTCCTCTCTTTCTAAGTCAGACACACTCCCTGTCTGCAGGAACAGCCCTCTGCTGGGGTGAGTGGGGGAGGGAGGAGAGTAAATGGCTGGGGAGAGATTTATTGATACCTCCTTTCTTCCTCCCTCTCACCTGCATGGAGCAGCCCCCTCCCACAAGGTAGGTCGTCAAGCACCCTCTTCTCAGGACATGTAGGAGCCCCAAACAACCCTCAGTCCAGAGCAGTAGAAGTTAGGTGACACTTTCCTTCCAGATTCCCATCTCCCCTAAAGTACCTCATCTCCCCTAAAGTACCTCAGCCCTAAAGGCATCATCTCAGCATCAGGACTTGGTGGTAGGACCAAGTTCTAAGAAACACTTTGCAGACCCCATTCCCCCACCGACCTCCCCTCTGGTAACCATCAGTTTGTTCTCTGTAGTTAAGAGTCTGTTTCTTGGTTTGTCTCTCTCTCTTCTTTTTTTCCTTTGCTCACTTGTTTTGTTTCTTAAGTTCCATGTATGAGTGGACACACAATTCTTAATCTCCCTCAAGTTTTGCTGCTCTTTTACCTATTTCTGCCCTCCCTGTTTTTGTATGGTTTCTCTCTTGTTCTACTGAAACCATTTGAGAACAAAGTCAAAAATTTTGATTCCCCGACAACATCTGTGGCAGCCTCTTCTCTTATCTTGTTTCCTTTTCGCCAACTGACTCTTCCCTGGTCCTGTTCACAATTACTGGGATGGTGGGCTGGGGACATAGTGTCCCAGGGCCAGCAGAAGCATCCAGTGTCCTACAACCTCAGGACCCCTGCCCAGCTCAGCCTAGCCCAGCCAAGCACAGCCCTCACACGGGCCTTGGAGGAGGCAGCTCATCATCTCTCCCTCTCCTTCCTGTTTCCAGGCCATTGGAGAGTTCATTTTGGTGGACAGGGATGTGAAAATCAAAAAGAAAGGGAATATCTTCAGCCTCAATGAGGGCTATGCCAAGGAATTCGATCCTGCTGTTACTGAGTATGTCCAGAGGAAGAAGTTCCCCCCGGTAAGCGAGGGCTCTGGGAAAGGGCCCTTGAGTTATGCACAGATGGGTTGGTTCATGATTTACCCTGGAGGCTAAAGGTGGCAGGGATCACAGAGCCTTGGATTCCACTGTGCACTGACCCCATGATGAATGAAGTTTCCACCTAGTCCTGGGGACTGGAACTCCCATGCCCTCAGATGTTCAAGTCCAAGGGTCTGTGTCAGCCTTTGCTATTTCTCTTGGCAGAAGAAAACTAGGATAATAAAGTCAGCCAGATGAATGAGTTCATGGCAGTGAAACATTTCCCTTCTGTGGGTCCTGATCTCAGATGGTACAGAACATGGTTCTGGTACCCAGGTATCTACCTCGTGGTGTCCGATGGATTTCTATCAGCCATCTCAAGGTTAAGAGTTTTCATCTTGGGACCATTTTGAAGAGGTTACAAATGACCAAATACAAAGAGAAAGAATGGCTGTTTATAGAGCTGGTTCAATGCAGGAATGCCCACTTTTGTTATACTCTTACTTAAATGCAACTGAGGAGGAAGCCCAGATATTGTTTGACATTCAGGGCCTCAGAGAAGGCCCCAGGCTCTCTTTCCCGCTTTACTTCCTTTCTGCCTTACCCTGGATTCCCCTCCCACCCTGAAGCCTGCACACACATACTGCACTAGGCTTCTCCCCACGCCCCCAGGGGACGGCATTTGCGTTTGCCTTGTCTGTGTTGCCATGCTTTGCTTGGGCAGTTCTCATCCCCCGCCTTGCCCAGCTCTTTAGCTTGGCAAAATCCTTCTCAGCCTCCAAGGTCCTGTTAAAACGTATGATTTTGTGATGCCTATCCCAACCCTATAACCAGAATCAACCCCCCCCGCCCCCCGCAGCTTCTGCATGTAATTTGACCTACTGTGAGATGTGTAAGAACAAGCCTATCTGTTTCTGCTCCTTGCGAACAGGATATTCATCATGTTTCCTATCATAGCCCCAAGTATGCACCTCGTAGGTGTTTATTAAATGATTATTGCATCAGATGAGCATAGAGGACACAGAACCCTTTTTCTTTGCGGCAACCTAATTATTGTTGATCTTAACCTTGCAGGACAACACAGCGCCCTATGGTGCCAGGTATGTGGGCTCCATGGTGGCTGATGTCCACCGCACCCTGGTCTATGGAGGGATCTTTCTGTACCCAGCTAACAAGAAGAGCCCCAGTGGAAAGGTAAATAAATCCACTGAAAAGTGGTGGAGAGGCAGTGGATTTCATTTGCAGCCCAGGGGATTTGACTTAGGAACAAAGAAAGATGACAACAGCTGTTATATTGCAGTTAGGTTCTCCATAGGATGCTGAGGATGTGTGTGGCATCTTCTTTCCTGGATTAAAGGTTTTCCTGGTTAAAGCCAGGTGGCAATCAGTTCAGAATGGTCTCTTGAGAGCCCTTCCATCGCTAGAGATAAGTAATAGTGTTATGGCGAGGACGGGTGCTTCCAGTGGGTGCGTGGTTTGGCTTGGGAAAAACGAATGTCATTCATAACGTGAAATGAAACAGTTCAGCTTCATTGCCAAGGCAGAGAAATCAAAATGTATCCAGGTAGAGGTTTCCTTTGATTGCCTTCAAAAGGCATAAAACAGAAATAACTAATGAGCTGACATTGGCTGCTTGGAAAATGATACCTTCCTAGGGAAGGAAAGACTCTCTGGGGAAGCCTTTCAGGTAAGCTGTTACCACTGACTGCACTGGTCTAATGCCTGCAGAGTCCCGAAGCCATGGGGTGGGCTGTGCTTGCTTAATGCTGGTTGAGGGATGCCCCACTTTTCTTCTACACAGTGACTGTGTTTCCTTCCCAGATATTGTCTCTTTGTTTTTCCCAATACACAGATTGTCTTTTGTCCCCCCTCAAATGTGAGAGAAAGAATGGGAACAATAATCCCCTTAAAACCGTTAGAAATGTGTATGTTTTAGATATGTTCCAATCTCTGTTTACAGCTGGTGGTGTCCAGTTTGCAGAAGGCATTCTTGTTTACTTAAAACACCACTCTTGCCACAGCCACGTCAGGCATCCCAGCCTGTGTGATTAGCCTGCTCTATAGCACTTTTCTTTAATGCCTCAAAAAATTGTTTCTGAATACAGATATTGAGGTGCCTCCTTCTTCCCCCTCAATTTTGCAAATCTGGCCATGACACCTGTATGGAAATAGAGTCAGGAAACACCTGCAAAAAGCTGTCTGCTCAATAGGCAGACTGAATGAAAATGAATACAATAAAAAAGTTAATATTTAAAAGTAAATGCCAAGATGTATAACATACTAAATCCCAACCCTGAAGCCTTCGGAGAATTGTAAAAGGAACGTGTACAGCGTTGCAAACAATATCATACTGTTTGGAGGAGCCAGTCTGCTTTCCAGATGTCTGCAGCCAGACACTACCATGGACGTTTAATGCGTTTAATGCTTTTAGAATAGGCAAAGCTCCATCCAAAACACACACCGAATCACTCATTAGGTCCAGTTTCCGTGCTGTAAAGAGAAGAGAACCATCAGTTCTGCCAAAATGTCATTCAGTGCTGAGTCCAGGTGGTCTGTCTTCCATTTGCATCAGGCAATCTATTGCTGGCTCTGGCTTGATGAATGGCCTTAATTTAACCAAATGGTTAAATTAACCATTTGGTCTTAGAGGCAGCTTTGGGGGTGGGTGCTACTACAACCTCCTAGAAGGAAAGAGAGAGCTATACGTTGCCTTGAAAACTCCCACCAGCTCTGTATTAGTTTGATATAAGACAAATCCCTTTTCTATGTAATATTTTCTGGTGTGAGGGCGCGGCTCTTGGCTCTTTTTTCAGTTGAGACTGCTGTATGAATGTAACCCAATGGCCTACGTCATGGAGAAGGCTGGAGGATTGGCTACCACTGGGAAGGAAGCTGTCCTGGACATTGTTCCCACCGAGATCCACCAGAGGGCGCCAATCATCTTGGGGTCGCCTGAAGACGTGAAGGAGTTCCTGGAGATCTATAAGAAGCACGCTGCCAAATGAAGAAGTGGCCTTAACCACACCAGAAAGAAGTGCCATTTACCTGGACCTTTTGTCTCACACGGTGCTACCTGTTTCTAACTACGCTTCATACATTCCTAGACAGCAGAAATAAAAAGCATGGGTGTTTTCACCGTCAAATGCTGTGTAGTGCTTGTTGCTGCCTTACTATCTCAGTAAGGCTATAGATGGCATGTTTTGAGTGGATAGGGGAGAAATAAACATCTTTCTATTTCTAAAAAAAAGAGTCTTCCTTGCTTTGTGTCAAACAATAGTAGTAGTAATAATAATAACAATAACAGCAGATGCACAGAAATTAGATAGCTTATTCAATCTTCACAACAACCTTACCAATTAGGTTCAATCTATAAATAACCCATTTCACAGGTGATGGAATGGAGAACAGAGAGGTGAAGTAAGTTGCCCAAGGTCTCCAGCTGATGCATTGCTGGGATACAAACCCAGGTACTCTGACCACTGAACTTAAGAGTTAATATAACCCTTGCCCTGTGTGTCGCCCATTCAGGTGTGAGTGCGTAGAACTAACCTGAGCAGAGCCTTCCTGGGAACTGGACAGGTGAAAAGTTAGGGGCCACCCATCTATGACCTAACCTTCTGAGTCTGAATGCTTACGTTACTACTCAGTGGTGACTTTCAATAAAAACATAGCACTCCATTGAACAACAAAGCCTAATAATTCCTAAAGTCTAATTACCATAAGTAAAAAGGTTCATCATAAAAACACAATTTAAGGAAACACAGTTTATTGCAGGCAGGTCTATTTCTCGCTAGGCTCATTGTGTAAACAGTTTCTCCCTTAGCTGACCCTAGACTAGAGTTCCCAGATCATCATAAGTTATATGTTAAGAAACATCTGTGGGCTTTCTTGAGCTCTAGATTTAAACAGATATATTAATATACAATACATGTTTTTTGGGGAGCCTGGGTGGCTCAGTCGGTTAAGCGTCTGACTTCGGCTCAGATCATGATCTCGCGGTTCGTGGGTTCAAGCCCCGCATCGGGCTCTGTGCTGACAGCTAGCTCAGAGCCTGGAGCCTGCTTCAGATTCTGTCTCTCTGTGTCTCTCTGACCCTCCCCTGCTCATGCTGTTTCTCTCTCTCAGAAATAAATAAAACATTAAAAAATGTTTTTACTATATAGATATAATTATATTGATATAGTACATTTAATTAGCTGTGTTTAAAATATTAATTAAAATATTTAATATTTAAATACTTAATGTATTTATATTTAATGTTTTGACTAATATATTAAAATATAGTATATAATAGATTAATATATATATTATTTTTTACTTGTAAATTTAAATATGTGTCTGTAAATTCTGCTCCTTTCCCTCTAAATGATCCCTGCTAATTTCAGGTTTTCCAACAGGGAACTTAGTTTGAGTTTTAAGCATTGGATCTGCTTTTGTCCACTGACTGGACCCAAAGCTAGTATTTTTCCCACTCCAGCTGTGGTTGGGCCTCTCAGGAAAGTCTCCTGGACTCACAAACCTCCTTTTGATTTTTAACCTCCTTGTAGCTTAGTTCTTGTAACTTCTGGTTCTTGAAGCACTGAGGGAGATGTGGTCTGGGAGCCATTTCTTACTATAAAGACAGCTGGATGGGAAATAATAGTCCCCTACCCCAGAGCCATAATGAAGCCAAGCAAAGTCACAAAAAGATACCTTTCCCTGTTTTTGTTTTATGTTCTGTATGGTGTCTTTCAATGGGGTCATTGGTTTATTTAACTAAAAGTTTTCATCTGGTGCTTGGGTTCTGCTATGGATGCATCCAGTCTTTCTCTTTTTCTCTGAGAAAGGAAGACAGACACAGAGTTAGAGAATCAGCAACATGAACAGTGATTCTCCTTTGATGATTCGTGGAATTTCAAAGTTGGATTTGACCTTGGAAACCCTGAGATGCCCTTCATGGATAAGGATGAAGGGATGGTGTTTGTGGAGCATTGTGTAGAGACTTGGCAGGAACTCAGGTCTGCTGGTTCTCAGGCTCCGTATGTCATGCTGTCCCTAAAATGGGAGCTCTCTCCTACTCCTAATCAAAACACATAATGTTCTCTTTGCAAAGGAAAACATCTCCTTTAACTACTCAAATATTTGGCTGTTAGGGATTTTCTATTAGGTTCCTTAGTAACAGCATTAGCAGGATTGGTAGAGGTCCCCATGCCTCCCTGCTGCCACCTACAGGTCTGACTTTGGTACCTGGAGGTTCCACAACCTTACCCCTCATATTCCAAGTTGAAACCATACCTGGACTTAACCCTAAATTCCAAATATTTTAAAGTAAATCAGCAGAGAAGGTTCTCCACAATGGCCTACTTGCTGCATTGTCTTTCACCCAAAGCTAAGTCCAGTTTGACTTGAAGTACCCATCTTCTATGGTTTTGTCACCATGCCACGCTACTGGGCATTTGACGGGACACCCTGTGACCAACCAGGAAGAGGGCAGAAACCCCGGATGAGAATCACTGGTTCTCAAAATTCTCAAAGCGACTGTGGTCCCTGGTCCCCAGCTTCAGAATTGGAAATAATTTCAAGATGACTATAGTAGGCTGAAAGGTGTCCCCTCACCCTCAACAACAACAACAACAACAAAACACATGTCCACATCCAAATCTCTGGAAGCTATGAATATTAACTTATTTAGAAAGAGGGTATTTGCAGATTCAATTAAGGGATTTGAGATAAGATCATCCTGAATTACCCGGGTGGGTCCAAAATCCAATGAAATGTATTTTTATAAGAGACACACAGTGCAATGTGAAGATGGAAGCAGAGAAGAATCTCCACAAGCCAAAGAAACCAAGGAATGCTAATAGCCACCAGAAGATGTCGGAGCCAAGGAAGGATTCATCCCTAGAGCTCCAGAAGGAGCACCCAACACAATGAAATGCTTACATATAAATCTATCAAAATATGTATAAGATCTACAAAACTCTGATGCATGAAAGTTCAAAGATGAACTTAATCAAGGGAGAGTTTTTCTATGTTCATGGATAGGAAGACTCAGTATTGTCAAGATGTCAGTTCTTCCCAACTTGATTTATAGATTCAGTGCAATCCCAACCAATTTTCCAGCAAGTTATTTTATGGCTATTGACAAACTGATTCTAAAGTTTGTATGGAGCGACAAAGGACCCAGAATAGCTGACACAATATTGAAGGAGAAGAACATAACTGGAGGACTGATGCTACCCGACTTTAAGATATACTATAAATTTACAGTAATTAAGACTGTGTGGTATTGGTAAAAGAAGAGACAAAAAGATCAATGGAACAGGAGAGCCCACAAACAGAGCCCCATAAATATAGTCAACTGATCTTTGACAAAAGCAATGCAATGTAGGAAAGATAGTCTCTTGAACAAATGGTGCTGGAATAACCACACATTCACATGCACGAAATGAATCTAGGCAACACAGACCTTACAGCTTTCACAAAAATTAACTCAATATAAATATAAATATAAAATGTGAAACTACTAGAAGGTAATACAGGAGAAAGCCTAGATGAGCTTGGGCATGGCAATGAATTTTTATATACGACATCAAAGACACGATCCATGAAAGAAATGATTGATAGGTTGGACTTCATTAAGATGAAAAACTTCTCTAGGAAAAAACAGTGTGAAGGGGATGAGAAGACAGGCCACAGACTGGGAGAAAATATTTGCAAAAGACATATCTGATAAAGGACTGTTATCCAAAATATACGAAGAACTCTTAAAAAATGCAACAATAAGAAAACAACTGATTAATAAATGAGCCGTGGACCTTAATGGATACCTCACCAAAGAAGATATACAGATGGCAAATAAGCATATGAGAACATGCTGCATGTCATCTGTCATCAGGGAAATGCAAATTAAAGCAACACTCCTTTAGAATAGCCAAAATCCAGAACACTGACTGCACCAAATGCTGATGAGGATGTGAAGCAACAGGACCTCTCATTCATCACTGGTGGGAATGCAAAGTGGTCCAGGCACTCTGAAAGACAGCTTCGTAGTTTCTTATAAACTAAAGATACTCACCTCATGACTCAGCAATCACAGGACTTGATATTTACCCAAGGGAGTTGAAAACTTACATCATACAAAAATCTGCAGAAAGTAACTTATAGCAGCTTTAGTCATAATTGCCAAAACTTGGAAGCAACCAAGATGCTCTTCCATGGATGAATGGATAAATAAACTGTGGTACATCTAGACAATGGGATATTATTCAGTGCTTAAAAATCATGAAAATCCATGGAAGAAACTTAGATGCATATTTCTAAGTGAAAGAAGCCAATTTGAAAAGACTACATGGTGTATGATTCTAACTCTATGACCTTCTGGAAAAAGCAAAACAATGGAGACAGTAAAAAGATCAGTGGTTGCCAGGGGTAGGCAGGGGAAGGCAGATAAGTAAGTAGGCAGAGCATGGAAGATTTCTGGGGCAGTGAAAATACTCTGTATGGTGTTATAATGATACATATATGTCATTATACATTTGTCTAAACCCATAGAATGTACATCAAGAGTAAACCCTAAGGCAAATTATGGACTTTGGGTAATAATGATGTGTTTACCCTTTGTTTAAAAAATAATATATATATATATGTATATCACTCTGGTGAGTGATATTGGTCACAGGGGAGGCTGCACATACGTGGGTGCAGGGGGAAATGGGAAATGTCTGTACCTCCTCTGAATTTTGTTGTAAGCTTAATCTGCTCTAAAAAATAAAATCTCAGTTTTTTTAAATGCATAGCACAATGAGACTAAGAGCAAAAGGTACAATGGTCACCACAGAATTGAAATATAGGTCTGACATAGGCATGCTCTGCTTTAACTTGTTTTTTCCATGTGAAGAATGAGTACAGCACTTTCCTACGTGTTTTTTATACATTGAAGACTGGGCTTCGTATAACCTTATTACAGGAAATTAGAAATTGGATTCCTGATTTTCCATCTTTGTGTTCTGTTAATCCTGCAAAGTTGAGGCTTAAGCCGATTTCATTAGTGCATGAGGAAAAGTGGGTTGATCTGCAAGAAATCAGATTCCTCATGTGGAGCAGCTTACAAGGGCGCTCCGTGTTCTGTACTCAGGTACACGGTAAACATTCTAGCCCTACAGTGGCAGATGTATAGATATTTTTCAACATTTTGTCACCATTGCATTGTTAAATGCTAAGTCACATTCTAGATCCTTGTCTTTGTCTTCAGATCCTGATGCAACAGCAAGCTTGCCTTAACTATCAGGAGAATCACTCACTTTGAGTCAGGTCTGTGAGCATCTTTCACCAAAGGGAGCAAGGCCACAGGGAGCTTCGAGGTCCCCAGTGTATCAGTGGCCCTGAAATAAACGTAAGTTGGATGCTAATCTCCTTTTCTCCAGGCTTTCACCACGGCTGCTCTGTGCTTCCACCCTGTCGTGTGCCCTGAAAGAACTTTGGCATTTGCTGAAAGGTCATCAGTTGCAATTTTAGACCATTGGGTAACTCGAACTTCTAACATTTAAGTAGCATTTAAAGGGTATGATTGCTGTATCCAGCTGTCAGCCTGGCCCAGATGGTGGCAGAAATAGTGGACCCTCCCCTGTTCCATTTAAGATGAATAATTGACCACTTCTAAATGGCACTAGCCCATTCTTCTCCCTCCTGGTCTCCAAATTCTCCAGTCTTCTGCCTACTCTTAGCATCTGTAGCGTGCTGGGCACAGAGCTTCTCCGGGGAGTTGTGCTGAAACACTGATTGGTTGGTTTCACTTCCAATCTCTTGTTAATAGATACTTTTATAAAATGTAATATAAAGAGCTACAAGAAAGGCCAAGAAAGAGAACTGTTGCTTAAGCAGAACTTCAGCTCGGGGAGATGAAAAAGTTCTGGAGAAAGATGGTGGTGATGGTCTCGCAACACTGTGAATGTACTTAATGTTATTGGACTGTACACTTAAAAATGGTTAAAATGGTAAAAAAAAAAAAAACAACTCTGGGAAAATGAAATAAAAAGCAATTACCTAAAAAAGGCAGGCCCAACTGTTTACTGTCAGGTTGTAACTTCATTTAAATTTAAATGACATTTTATTGCTAGATTTAAATTGCATTTTAATATAGTCAGAGCAAACATCACACAGGAAAGTTGCTATAGAAATTTCTAAATACTATCAATTTTTCTACTAACTTCATCATGGCCTAGTACAGTTTGCAGACTGTCCATGATCCACTTTGTATTCTGTTTTACAGTAAGATAATTTTTTTAAAATGTGGAGTTATTTGGGTTTTAAATAGATTCAAATTGCCATCACCATAATTAGGACACAGAACAGATCTATCAGGCCAAAAAACCTTCCCTTGTTCTGACCCTCCCCACACCCACATACCTGGTGGCCGGCCACAGAATTGTTCTCTTTATACATAATTTTGTATTTTCAAAATATAAATAGAATCATACCATATATAATCTTTGAGACTGGGTTCTTTTAAAAAATTTTTTTTTTCATTTTATTCATTTGAGAGAGAGAGAGCACAAGCCAGGAGGGGAGGAAGAGAGAGAGAGAGAGAGAGAGAGAGAATCTTAAGCAGGCTCTATGTTATGCATGGAGCCTGATGCAGGGCTTGATGCCACAACCCTAGGATCATGACCTTACCTGAAATCAAGAGTTGGATGCTCAATCACCTGAGCCACCCCAGCCACCTTTACTGGTCTGTTTCACTTAGCACAATGCCTTTGAGATTCGTGACAGTGCCGCATGTAGCAAAGTTGTTCCTGTTTCTTGCTGAATAGTATTCCATTTTATGCATCTACCCCAGTGTGCTTATCCACTCACTGAAGAGCATTTGGGTTTGCAGTCTCTGACATAAATAGAGCTGCTATAAATATTTGTGAACCGGTGTCTGTGTGAATATACGTAATCATTTTTCTAGGGAAGTTGTAAAGGCCTGGTTTTGCACTCTTGTGTAGAAAATCCTTTGATGACAATGTTGTACTTCAAAGGAAACCTGGAAACTGACAACCAGGACACCCTCTTCTCCTGTATTCACTTACTGGCCCAGAACTCCTAACACGCAGCTGCTGCTCTTCCTATAATTATGTTGGAAGAATCATTGTTGATCTCCCACTTGAAAGACAAAGCTTAGTTATTTGTTAATGGCAATGTGACACATCAGGATCAAAGAAAGTTCCTTTCCACAGTTCTTACAGTTCCCTGAAGCTCTCAGAAAAGGATAAGAGCTTTCTGGTTTAGATCCTGGTGATGTCAGCATGAAAATGTTCTGACTAAAGCCTTCACACAAGCACATGCACAAAGATAAGGAAGCTTGTGGAAGCATTATCTCAAGGATGCACCTTCCCAAAGTAACATAATTGTTCACACCCTAGAATGCAGCATACCTCTATGTACCGACATGGGTGTGTATTTCCAAGATGGTTTGCTATGGCAGCTACTTTAGATTCATTGATCCGATACCAGTGCCCAACTCTTGCAGGGAGGGATCACCATATGACACAAATCTGGCCAAAGCTTTGTAAATGGAAGTCTACTGGCATGTGTAGGGTGTGTTCTGAGGAAATAAATGTTTCTTTTCTAATAAAAGGGAGCTGATGTGATTGGAGTGCCTTCTCCCCTCTTTGGGTCTTCAGTGTGGGCTAGACATGCAGAATGGTAGTTGCCATTTTGTGCTCATCAGATGTTTCAGCTTGGAGGCCGAAGCCCAGCTGACCAAAGATAACAGAAGAGACAGGGGGCCCTAGAATGGAAACTTTAAAAAGCTAAATAAATGCCAGCAGCCACCTCCTAGTGAACTCATGAGAAGACATGAGAAAAAAAAACCCCACAATATCTAAATCATCTGAGCTTTCTCTTACTTGCAGCTGAACACATTCTGATGGAAATAACCATCAAAAGAAAAAATTATATTGCAGAACAAGGTATATATTCTACAAAGCAGTGTGCATATTCCTCTATTCTGTATAGTGGAGTTATATGTGTATACATACATCAAAAATTTGGAAAGGTAGTAGTAGCTAACAGGTACTGGGCACCTACTTGGTGCCAGCCACACCTTATCACTTTTAATCCTGACAACCACCCTATAACGTAGATGTTTTACTGTTATCCCCATTTATAGGAGAGGAAACTGAGGGGCGCCTGGGTGGCTTAGTCGGTTAAGCGTCCGACTTTCGCTTACGTCATGATCTCGCGATTCGTGGGTTCGAGCCCCGCGTCAGGGTCTGTGCTGACTGCCAGCTCAGAGCCTGGAGCCTGTTTCAGTCTGTGACTCCCTCTCTCTCTGACCCTCCCCTGCTCACGCTGTCTCTCTGTCTCTCTCCTAGAAATAAATAAAAATATTTTAAAAAATTAAAAAAAAAAAAAGAGGAAACTGAGGCTTCAGGAACTTTCCCAGGACAACTAGCAGATAAGTAGATTGGGACTCAATGCCATGTCTGTGTGCCTCTAAATAAAGGTCTTTGTGTATGCTACACAGCCGCCCACCAGTGCCTAATACCAATACAGACCCCCACCAGTTCAGTTATTTCTAGAGAGTGGGCTGGGGGATGGGCTGGTGGTAAGGACTCACTTTTTCTTTTATATACTTCTGTGGTGTTTCCTTTACAGTAAGAAAGTAGTATTAAAATTTTTTTTAATGTTTATTTATTTTTGAGAGAGAGTGCATAAGCAGGCAAGGAGCAGAGAGAGAAGGAGACACAGAATCCAAAGCAGGCTCTGGGCTCTGAGCTGTCAGCACAGAGCCCGATGCAGGGCTTGAACTCCTAAACTGAGAGATCATGACCTGAGCTGAAGTTGGATGTTTAACCTATTGAGCCACCCAGGCTTCCCAAGAAAGTAGTATTTTTGAATTAGATGTGCAAATCTAGAGGAATTGATAAGATAACCTGATGCTAGGCACTGTGCTAGGAGTGTAATTTTTTCTTCTAGATTTGGATAGCTTTTATGGATACCCAGTCAGTCATGTCTTTTTGAAAATAAAAAACATCCTTTGCAAACATATATAAAGGACCCCTGGCTGAGAGGTCCCAGGATTGCCCTATTTTATTGTGTGACCTGCACCTTAGGTAAGATATCTGCCAGTCTGCCTCTTAGAGCCACTGGGGACTTGGGTTCTCCCGTAGATACATGCAAAAAATCCTTCTGAGCCCTTGAATGAGAGGGTTTTATGGATCATTTTTTAGTGGCTGGATTTCTCATCTCCCACCAGTTACTAAATGGCTCCTTTGTAGGATCTTTAAATAAAAACGTTCATCAAAAGAAAGTAGGTGTATTTCTGGGCTCCCTGATTCTATTTAGAGCTTGCTTATGGTGCCTTGGCAGCCTTCAACGTCAGCCTTGCCAGAGAGAGTTTCTTGAGGCTTTGCCCAGTTATCTTAATCACGTGGGTTGGGGCACTTTTTCGTTAAAGGTCCTGGCAGGGCCAGTACAAACCAGCTCTGATACCGAGGAGCCACAGCCTTTAGAGATAAATAAGTCTTTCCGGGAGAAAAGAAGGATTTGAACAGCTACCCGCCACCATGTCGGACAGAAGCCCCTTTGAAACGGACATGCTCACCCTGACTCGCTATGTTATGGAAAAGGGGCGTCAGGCCAAAGGGACCGGGGAGCTCACACAGCTGCTGAACTCCATGCTGACGGCCATCAAAGCCATATCTTCGGCTGTACGCAAAGCCGGCCTGGCCCACCTGTGAGTCCTGGGGGAGCAGGTGTGGGTGCACAAACCTGCACCCCACGCATAGGGATTCGGGCCCAGGAGGGGTGTGGACAAAGCCGCAGGTGCTTGGGCAGGTGACCATGTCAAAAGCTATTTGCCTGTGCCCTGGAGGGAAGGTGCTTTTAAAGTTTCTGTCTTTTAATAAAGGGGCCTTTGACTTGCTTCCAGAAAGGAGGAAAATACTTGGAGACATGGTATGGAGAAAGAATATATAATTTTTCCAGTTGCCATGTATTATAACGATGAGAAGCTCAGTGGCTTGTTGCATTAAAAACGTAGATTGTATTATCCTGACTTGTTTCTTGTGGCACAAAGAAACAGCGAGGAGGAATTGAGATTTCACTTTATGATCTTTGCATACAGGAGCATTTTATTGCCATGAACTTTGCCAATGTGTTGGGAGCTAGCAATCATTTACAAAATGATTTCCTGCCCTGTATCTCCATTCTTACTGTGGAAAGGAGTCTTTTGCTTTCAAAACAATTTTATATTTCTTCTCTGAGACTCCTTATTTTCTTCTCCACTTGGTGTGCAGGACGTTCTGGTTCCAGGAAGAGGAAATACAGAGCATTCTTACTTATGCTTTGTTCTCTTTGGTACTTTATCCAAGCACAGAAGAAGGCCAAGTTCATGCTATGGCTGCTGACCATCACAGCCACTGACCTTAAAAAATAAGCCAGTTATTTTATTTTGTTTTGTTTTGTTTTATTTTATTTTACTTTAAGAGAGAGAGAGAAAGCAAGGGAAGAGGCAGAGGGAGAAGCAGAGAGAGAATCTTAAGCAGACTCCACACCCAGTGCAGAGCCCGATGTAGGGCTCCAATCTTATGACCCTGAGATCATGACCTGAGCTTAACCAACTTAGCCACCCAGACCCCCCAATAAGTCAATTATTTCACCAACAAAAAATGAGTTCATTTGGGAATAGTAGAGAATTGCAATATGGGACGAACATAGGCTGGTTTAACAAAGGAGAAGAAGCTTATTTTATGAAGGAGGACATTGGCAGGGGCTATATTGAACAAAAGTCGGTGAAAAGCAAGAGTTCAGGGCCATAATGGTTTCTTATTGGTTGAGTTGGCAAGTCAATTTCTTGTAGGCGAGGCAATGCACATCTTTCCTTGCAGGAGCCTGTAACTGATTATTATTTCCCTGGAGGGTTCTTTTGTTGGGGTCTGGCATTGACAACACTTCCTGCAATGACTTCCAGTGCTACAGTGTGAGGGCTCCCCCTTCTGGCCTCCTGACTCAGTTTTAGTGAGGTTTTCCTTTTATTAATGTTCATACAGCCAAGTGTCCAGTTTAAGTCTGTACTGAAAAGAAGCTGACTTTCTTTGCAGTTCCTTTTTTTTTTTGTAGCAAAGGTCCTCTCCAAAGGTGAAGGGTCCCATTGTTATTATTCCCCCCAAATGAAGAAATAACAAAGTCTAATAATTTAAAATAGTAATTCTTAACAATTTAGTACTTTTAACACACACATTTGATAGCATTCTATCACAAGATATAATTCTCACAAGATAATTATAGGATTTATTTATCACAGATTAGGTTTTGTGACTCAGTAATGACATCCAGTTTGAGGACGCATTTATGATCAGCTTTCCCTGGTCTCTGTGTATTGCTGTAACTATATTGCCTCATAGAGCAATAATGGCCAACCTCTACTTTTAAGGATCTTCATGAATGTGAGTTGCAGCCATTTTCCTCTGTTCTGCTCCCACCAGGTGATGGTCTGTGCTGAATGACACTAAGTAGTGTTTATCTGTCTCTGCATATGACTCTGCTATGCTTAAAGCCATTTTCTGGGCATCTCCACTGCTTTTCAGTATTATTTACCCTCCTTAATGTGCTCCTCTGTGCTGGATGCTTGGCTAGGCAGTGGCTGCGGTGGTAGAGTGTACTAGTAGGCTTCAGAACTTTAGCTTTGCGGCTGTCGAGCGTCCAGATGAAGTAGACTCAGGAACTGGATAAAAAGGTGTTCATTTAACTTGGCTCTTCCTTCAATGTGACCATCTACTTTTGTTAGGACCTCAGTTTCCCATTTGTAAAACGGAGGGAATGGGAATAGCCCTTAACTTACAGGGTTGTTGTGAAGCTTAGTGAATCCATGGTGATGATAACTTCAACAGTGCCAGATCCATAATAAAGGCTCAGTAAATGCTCATTATTACAATGGTTCCAAGCCCAGATCTGGGGAAATTTGCCAGGAAGCTGGTCCATGCTGCTGATTGTCCACTAGGTGGCAGGTATAGCCCATGGAATCAAGACTTCAGGATCCACTATTTTCTCAGAGGCTGAGGCAGGGGCCTCAGGCTGGCAGAGCCCCGCCTTCTGCCAATTTAGATGACATCCTTCTCCTGGCCCCTCACTAAGAAACACCAAGATGGCAGTGTGAGATGCCCATTGTCTGGAAACTCCTTCTTTCTAACAAAATGCTGAGGTTATTTTAAGAGGACCCTGGATTTGCTTCTCATATTGGTAAAAGGTCTCTCTTGTCCTGGAGCAATTCTGCTCCTGAAAATAGGACTTTCACCTGCTCCGGCCCCTTTCTCATTTATGGGCCCTCAAGCCCCTCATTCTTTGCTTCTTTTTTGGGGGAGGACATTTTCAGGCACAAGCTTATTGAATGCAAACATGATCAGGAATGTTCATGCTTTTCCTTCTTTTTTGTCCGCTCATTGCTATAGGAAGAAGGGAATGCTAGAATCCTTCTCCTGGAAGCATTTTCATGGGTTTCTGCCAAAGTAGTAGAATATCCCATTCAAAAATTGTCAGTAGAGCTTTCATGTTTGTTAAAATGGTAAAAGAGGGGCGCCTGGGTGGCTCAGTCGGTTAAGCGTCTGACTTTGGCTCAGGTCATGATCTCACGGTCCGTGGGTTCGAGCCCTGCATCAGGCTCTGTGCTGACAGCTAGCTCAGAGCCTGGAGACTGTCTTCAGATTCTGTGTCTCCTCTCTCTCTAACCCTCCCCTGCTCATGCTGTATCTCTCTCTCTCTCTCTCAAAAATAAATAAAATATTAAAAAAATTAAAATGGTAAAAGATATTGTCCTTTGGATTATAACGCTCTCTCGCATCCATGATCTGACTTGGAGCAGTTGTAAGACAGACCTCATTATGGACATGCCTCCGTTCTTTCTGCAAGGAGGGGTGTTAATGGGGGTTAAGGGTAAATGACACCTGGAGGAAGGCTGTCAGTTAAGGAAGAGGGTGGAAAGTGAGTTGTCCTCTGCTTAGAGTAGGTCAATGGTTCTCAAACCTGGCTACCTGTTGGAGCACCTGAGGATTCCTTCAGCAAATACATGGCATTAAAAAAAGGGAGAGGTAGAGAAATTATTTTACTGCCATGCTTTCTTCATAATTCAGTGAACATATATTGAGCATTTGCCACATCCTTGGGTGCTGTGGAAACCATCTGCTCTAGTACAATGAGCAGATAATGTACCAGGAAAGGTATTCCCATGAACAGATCACAAACTGCTGTGGAAGGGATGGCAGGGGTGTGCCTGGTGGTGGTGGCACCCAGGAAGCCACTGGAAGGAATCAGGAGGGAGAGTAGGAAGAAGTTGATGGTAGGCAGACAAGCATTCCTGTGGGGTGAACACCATGAGTGAGGGTGAAAAGGAGAGGAGCACCTCGCTGGGTGCTGGTGGCTGTTGCGATGACTTGAGTGGGTAGTAGGCATTCCACTCTTGGAGGTAAGGGTGCAGGAGTGGGGCAGCCAATCCAGGGTCCATGTAAGGCACGTGTGTGCTTAGCGGATTCCAGAGGCTGAGACTGGCTGAGCGAGGTCAGTGGAACAAGCTGCGATGGCAGCGTGGGAACAGGGCTTCCTTGCTGGGGCCTGAAGTCCACCACAGGAAACCTGGGGCTCTGGGTGAGGCCAGAGGGATCTTGTGGCTTTTTGTTTTTTGTTTTTTTTTTTTTTACAAATAGTTTATTGTCAAATTAGTTTCCACATAACACCCGGTGCTCATCCCCACGAGTGCCCTCCTCCATGCCCATCCCCCCTCCCCCCTACATCCATCAGTTCTCAGTTTTTGTCAGCATTCAAGAGTCTCTCATGGTTTGCCCCTCTCCCTTTCCGAGTCCAGAGTGATCTCGTTGGCATTTCAGAAGGATTCTGCCCATGACAGTGGAAGCTAGGAGACCTTTGCATCCTGATATTCTAAAACATACAGCTAGATAGAATTTTTCTTACATTGCTTGAAATGGTAGTGAAGGACAAAATTAAATTAGTTAAGTCGGTCCCCACAATTCCATCTTAAGTAAAGCAACGCTACCACAGGGCAAATTTTTCATTCAGCCCTCCAGGCCACTATTTGAGGGTGATCAACAAATACTTGAAATTCCAGTGCTGAAAAGCCATAGTCCTTTAGTTTTTGGGTTAGTAATGATGGCGCTGAGTCTGACTTTCTGAATTGGCTCTTTCCCTTCACCTCCCACTGCCCATTGTAGGTTTGTATTCTAATAAGATTGGATTCCAGTTAACATTATCGGGAGGATACAGGGATATGACAATATATCCAAGGTGTAAGTAAAGTAAGCAAGGTTGAGAATCATGGCTGTGAGACACGTTACACTTGGTCTGTATAATTTGGAGATTCCGCAGCAATGAAGGGAAAGGCAGCTTAGAATGGTTGTGTCTTAGTGTCTGGGCTTTTTAAAAGAAGTTTATTTATTGAGAGAGAGAGAGAGTAAGCAGGGGAGGGGCAGAGAGAGAGAGGACAGAGGATCTGAATGAAGCAGGCTCTGTGCTAACAGCGAACAGCCTGATGTGGGCCTCAAACGCACAAACCGTGAGATCACAACCTGAGCAGAAGAGGGATGCTGAACCAACTGAGCCATCCAGGTGCCCCCCATCTCGGCTTCTTTATGGAGTTTTGGATTCCCTTAATACTTTCATTCCGTCTTCCGTGTTTTTAGGTATGGAATTGCAGGAAGCGTGAACGTGACCGGTGATGAGGTGAAGAAACTGGACGTATTATCCAATTCCCTGGTGATTAACATGCTCCAGTCCTCCTACGGCACCTGCGTCCTGGTCTCCGAGGAGAATAAAGAGGCGATTATCACTGCCAAGGAGAAGAGAGTGAGTGTGGGGCCAGGATGCAGTTCCACTCGTCACCAGTAGATGGTACTACGGAGTTGGGAAGAATCTGGTTTCTTTGCTTTTCTTTAGTTCCCGGGATATTTCTATTCCTTAACCTTTGTTTTCTGGGTGGTGAAAAGGATTGCGTACTTTTTAGTTAGAAGTCTTATGCTGTCTAGTGCGAAAAAAAAATCCACAACATGGGGGTGATTCATTCAGGGAAGAGAGTAATTTCCTGAAAATGCCTCAGTGGGTGGGGTTCAGATGTTTCTTTCCATTTGACCAGAACAAGTGTTGCATTTTTTGTGGTTTCAGAATCATTGAGTCCAGTAAAAACTAGAGCTCCTGGGAAGAGCAGGCCTGTATTCTTACCAACCCCACTTCTATTCTCCCTCTGGTTTCAGCAGAGATTTCTTCATGCCTGACTGTTAGACTAATATAGAAAAAAAAACTGTAAAGATCGTGCTCTCTTGCCTGAATACAATGGCAAACTTGGTCATGCATACATGACCGGGGAGGGTCTGTAGCCATTCTGGCTTCACAAAGCAGTTAACTAAAGTCAGAGGTTTGCTGGTGGCCAAAAATTTAACCCATGTCCAGCTGTGATACAGAATAAATACTGGGACTGGCCCTTGTTTTGTACATTGGGTGTTGGAGACCATTTCTTCATAGTTAGCTGAGAGGATGAAAAAGATAAAACCAAATTTATTAAACATCCTACTGTATACCAGGGACTGTGCAAAGCACTTCACTCTTGTTGTCTCACAGAATTTAAGCTAAATTATACATATCATTTTCAACTTTCCATTCCCACTGTTGCATGCCTCTCAATCATCTCTCCAATCTAATCTATCATAATCTTTCCCCATTGGCCTGAGCAATACAGGTTTTCGTTCTTGAATATTCTATGCCTACCTCCATATCAGTTCTTTGAATATTTTCCAGCATATGCTAGATGCTCAACAGATACCTGTTGAATGAATGCATAAAGATTGAATGGTCTCAGTTGAATTATCCACAGGGAGAATGGGAAATTTCCAAATTTATGGATTATCCCATTTTTTTAGCCCATCTCCACCCCCCACTGAGCAAGGGTGGGGGGGAAGAAATAAAAGTCAGCTTCAGCTAGGGCATTACTCACCAGAAAGTCAAGGAAAAGTAATTTTATTGGTGGGAGAAATGACTCTCATCTTACTTGATGTTATATTACCAGTATTTAATTAGCCTAATTAGCCAGGATACTCTGGTCCCCATCACTAAAGCTCTCCCAGAGGCTTGCACATAGGAGGCCTGTAAAAAGTATCTGATGATTTCTTTCCATGAAATGTCAGCTGGAGCAGCCTGTGACAGCAGTGTGGGTGGGCTGGAAAGATCCAGATCTGTCTGCTGGCCTTCACACAGGACAGGTGGGTTTGAATGCAATAAAACCTGGGACAGTATTTTTATTCTCCTGATGTATGTATGCATGCCAGCTCTCTTAAAAAGACAGATCCAGAGGCCCTGGGACATTGTTCTGAGATTTTCTGAAGTCTTTTGGCAAAAGTGCTCCCAAATGAGAAAAGCCTGTCTGCAGAGAAGTTCAGAAAGAATCATGAATAAATCCATAACTGACTTTACTGTGGATATGGGTAGAGTTAGCCTAGGTTTATCTTAACTTCTCCACCTCTTCCTGGCCAGGTGCCAATTTCAGACCTGGTTTCCTCTCACACCCTTCAAAGCTATGAGGGCCCATAGCTTTGGGCCCATCCAGGAGGAAAGGGCAGAGCCAGAGGAAGCTTGGAGGGGATGGGATATCCATCGCCCCATGTGGGCATCAACTCATTTGTCTATGGGCAGGTTGGCCCCAAGCTCACAATTCATTGATGCTGACACACCTTGCCCTCCTTAAGTAATTGCATTTTTTGATAAGGATATCCCTCTGCTCTGAATCACTTTTTGATGTAGTGTTACCGACCATGCACTGCCACTTACACAGAGTGTGACTAGAAGGGCACCAATCAGGTGGTTTTCCCTCTGTGCATTTAGGGGAAGTATGTGGTCTGCTTTGACCCGCTGGATGGATCTTCTAACATCGACTGCCTGGCCTCCATTGGAACCATCTTTGCCATCTACAGAAAAGTGAGTAGACATTCTGATCTTTAATGCCTTTTCCCTCTTGGTGGCTTCTGAAAGGTTCCTGGGCTGGGAGTCACAGGTTTGGAGTTCTACCTGCTATCTACCTGCTAACCAGACCCTCCACTGTAAGCAAACGATAACTCACTCGGCCTCGGTCTCCTCACTGGAAAAACTGATATGGTAATTTTCCATCTGCCCTCTTCACTGCGAGGTGGGAAGATAAAGTAAGAGGACAGATGAAGCTTCGTTTTAAGAAAATGGGGGCGACACAGACGTCAGATAGAGTATTAGGTTCCAGGTGGCATTTGAGGACTCCTCTATTTCTTCTTTATGGTTCTCAAATATTGTGGCATTAGTTTTCTATTGCTGCTGTAACAATTAACCACACATTTAGAGGTTTAAAATAACCCCCATTTATTATCTACCACTCTGTAGGCCAGAAGTCTGACAGGCATGGCTCAGTTCCCCGCTTAGGGTCTCGTAAGGCCAAAATCTGGGTGTCAGCCAGCCTGACTTCCTTCTGAGAGTCTGGG
>NW_027551560.1:5401908-5497959 GCF_008692635.1 Crocuta crocuta | reverse complement strand
GTTCTGTTAGGTCATTTGCAAAATTCAGTTCCATTCTGTTGTAGGATGGAGTCCTTGGGTTTTTTATTTTGTTTTTGTTTTTGCCGGCTGATACTGGGGTCATTCTCAGCTTCTAGAGGCTTCCTATATTCCCTGGCTTGTGATTCCTTTGTTATCCAAGGCAGTGAAGGCAGGCCAAGTCTAACAGGTTCTAATCTCTCTGATATCCCCACTTTGCCTTTTCTCCCCTGCCCTCAGCCACAGAAAGTTCTCTGCTTTTAAGGGCTCATTTGATTAGATTGTGCCCATCTGGAAAATCCACAATGATCTCTCTCTATCTTAAATTGGTAATCCTAGTTGCATCTACAAAGTCCCTTGTGCCATGTAATGCAACTTAGTCACAGATTCTGGGTATTAGGACTGTTTGGGGCCATTTCACCTATATACCACATACCTGCCAACAGAGAATTTTATGGGTTGGTTTGCAACCATCCAGGATTACCAGAGACTTCATGTTGCACCACATAATCCACAGCATCTCAATTTGAGATCAGTCCTCACTCTAATCAGGATGGGTGGGCCTTTTCCCTGGGGCTGTCAGGTAGAAGGGAGTCCACAGGCTCTGGATGGTCTTAAGGGTTGTTCAATTGAGTAATCCGCCCTCTGGGCTGGTTTTAAAGACCCCTACCTCTGGCTCCACTGCACACATTCTTTCCGCTGAACGATTTATGATCAAACACGCAGGCATCACTGATTTCTATGCTACCAATTTGGCACTAATCATGTAATAGGTATGTAATTAACTTTGTATGAGTATTTTCCTTCATGCTCTTAGATTATAAACGTGGGGGAGGGTTGGGTATATCCCATATTGACCACTGTGTTATCTGTAGATATTGATTTTGCAAGATTATTTATTGTTGGCTGATGGTTGTCCAAAGAAAGAGGCCAGAATTTGATTTGGGGGGGGCAAAAGCTTAGCAGAAACCTAACCTTACCAGAATATGTGAATTAACCTAAGCTTTCTTTATGTGAAGAAAATCAAGGAGCAGGAGGGTGGCTCTGTTACTTCTGTTTTGGAGACCAAGTGGAAGCCAAGCCAGCCCAGACTAGAGGAAGATTCTGAGAATGTTGTTTTCCCAGTTGGTGTTTCTGTCTCTCTCTCTCTCTCTCTCTCTCTCTTTTTCTTGTGAAGAGAGAAAAGGAGACTTTTGCTGAAGGCTCAGGAGAGAATGACCCAAGATACTTTCTGTGGTATTTGAGAAAGTGGAAGACTAAGATGATGTTTTGAGGTTAAGCCAAAATGAGATAGGCGTATAAAGGAGTGTTACTTCTCCCTTTGAAGTATAGCTTGGAGATAAAAATAAAGAGATAGGTGGTGTGATCTTTATGAGATTCTGAAAAAAAGACAACAGTTGTATCTTTGAGGTGGCTTTCAACATTAGCTTTTTCATTGTGGCCAATACTGTTGACCGCTGAGCATGATCCTGCACTCTTCTGCCCACCTGCCAGCACAGTGCTCCCGGGTCAGTCAATCACCTCAGCTACAAGGCAGGTGCACACACTGCTGCTATTATTATTTACTAGGGAACAAACTGAAGCACAGAGAAGTTAAGTGACTCAACTAAAAATCACCAGTTGGTACATGAAGGACAGGAATTCAAACAGGCTCTCCAACTGCACCATAATGGCTCTTAATGGCTTCTTGCCCATGCCCCCAATTTTATTGAGATCTAATTGACCTATAGCATTGTATTAGAATAGGTGAACACATAATGATTTGATATATATAATATATATATTGAAATGATCACCACAGTAAGTTTGGTGATCACCTCACATAGTTAAACAAAATTTTTTTCTGGTGATGAGAGCTTTTAAGATTTACTCGCATAGCAACTTTCAAGTATACAATCAGTATTGTTAACTATAGTCACCATGCTGTACATTACATCCTTAGGATATATTCATCTAATAACTGGAAGTATTATATCATCTAATAACTATGCAACTATTTATATCTTCTAATAACTATGCAACTATTGAGAGAAATTGGGTGAAAGGTACATGGGATCTCTGTACTCTGTTCAACTTCCAGTGAATCTTTAATTATTTTAAAATAAAATGTTAAATTTCAGGGAAAATCTAAATTTATATAAGAGTTTGATGAAATTTGGGAATGCCTTGCATTAGACTATCCAGCATGCTCCTGAAAATGTGTGTATGCATGCATATATATGCACATGTATAAACTTGGATGGATGTTTGCATGCATGCATCAATTGAATGCCATAGTCATGTGCCAGATTGCACCTCATGGTGGGAAAATAGTCCTGAACAAGGCAGTTGGCACCTGCCACCATGCAGTTTACAGACTATTTAGGAAGGCAGACATTAAACACACTAATGAAGGTGTGTCAGGAGCTTCCCAGGAGAAGCATTGAGTACCTGGAAGACTAACCATGAGGTCAGAGAAGGCCTCCATGGGAGAGATGATATTTCACTTGGGACTTGAAGGTTAACTATGAGTTTCTCAGGCAGCAGGTGTGAGGAGAAAGGATTGGGCCATGCTGGCTAGAAGGAAGGTCATATACAGAGTCTTGGAGCTCAGATGCAGGGTAGTGGAATGTTCAAGAAGAGAAAAGAAACTCAGTATTTTTGCAGTGTGGAACTCGGTTGTGGGGCAAGGATGGTGTTAGACAAGGCTTGTCAACTACCAGGGGACAGATCATGGAAGACCTGGTAAGATGAGTTAAGAATATCAGATGTTGGGGGCGCCTGGGTGGCTTAGTCAGTTAAGCGTCCATCTTTCGCTTAGGTCATGATCTCGCGGTTCATGGGTTCGAGCCCTGCGTCGGGCTCTGTGCTGACTGCCAGCTCAGAGCCTGGAGCCTGTTTCAGTCTGTGACTCCCTCTCTCTCTGACCCTCCCCTGCTCACGCTGTCTCTCTCTCTCTCTCCTAGAAATAAATAAAACATTAAAAAAAAAAAGAATATCAGATGTTGAGGCAGTGGGAAGTCAAGGAAGTGTTTTAAACAGAGTGACATGGACCAGAGTGGGGCAAGGATGGAGTTGGGGGATCAGGCAGGAGGTAAAGGTCACTTGGAGCCAAGTGCTGATGGTAAGGATGCAGAGGGGGCCACGGAGCTATGAAGAGTAGATGTTAGGAGTGACTGGGCTTACTGAGTGGAGGGCATGGGTAAGGACAAGGAGGGTAGTTAGGGAGAGGGAGGGGCAAGTAACCCTGAGGTTTCTACTGGGCAGATGACAGTAGACAGTTGCTGAGACAGGAAACAATGGGAGAAGAGCTGCGATTTGGGGTGTGAGATGGAGCAGACAAATTCTATCTTAGATGCATGTTGAGTTTGGGGTATCTATGGGATACCTGACTAGGGATGCCCGGTGGACAGGTGACTCCAAGGCTGTACTCTCAGGGGAGATGAAGATGGAGGTCTGGGAGTCATTGACATGTGCATAGAGCTTTGAACTCTGGTTGTGAGTGAGATTACTGAGAAGTGTGTAGACTAAGAATATAGCTTTATTAGTTAGGGCTCTGGTGTAAATGGCAGGAATGGCAGGAATGGATTAGGCAACTCCAAGGCAAGAGTATGGCCAGCCTCAGGGAAAGCTAGGACCAGAAAAGAGTTTCTTATCTTGCCTTCCTGTCATGTGGCCACTTCACTCCTTTCCCTCTCTGTGGACCAACTTTTCTCTGCTTCTTTGGCCAACGGCAGAAGAAAGTGCCATCCCACAGCTCCTAAGTTGACATAAACCGAAGTGTTCTAGCCCCAAATCTGGATTTCTGAGTAGACTGATTGGGGCAGTTTGGGTCAGGCGTCTACTCCAGACCTCATTAAATTTGTTTGTCTCACAGAAACTTAGAGTCTCCACATTGGATAGAAAGTCCATTTTGCACTGGTTAGATCCCCTGAGGGTGCAGAGGAGCCAGGAGGAACACTGCAAGGAACCCCCTTGCAATACGGGGTTGGAAGAATAGGAGATGCCAAAAGCAAATGAGAAGGCATAGCTAGACAGTTAGAAAGAAGTCCATGAAAGGTTTCTGGACCCAATTCCAAAATGAGGGTGTGGTGGGGTACCCACACAGCATCAAGCAATTCTCAGACATGAGGAGGCATCCAAAAATTCAACTCAATTCTGACACTATCTACCCAGAGAGAGCATCAGATTCCATGGGTTAAGGGTTCAGTCCTACAAGGCAAGTCTGTACTTCTGAGCAACATGCTATAGATTGAAATTTCCAATTACCTTCTGCCCCACTCCCCTCACCCCTGGCAATTCAATGCAGATGCCGGTCAAGAGCCCAGGTTTTTCCTGTGCTTTTGACTGGCTATAAATGAGAGGTTCCCAAGACCCCCTCCTCAGGTTTGGCTAATTTGCTAGAGCAGCTCACAGAACTCAGAGAAAAATGTTGTTAGATAACCGGTTTGTTATTAAAGGATATAACTCAGAATATCCAGATGGAAGACACCCTTAGGGCAGGGTAAGGGGGAAAGGTTGCAGAGCTTCCCTGTCCTTTCCAGGTGCACCACCTTCCTTGTATCTCCAGATGTTTACCAATCCAGAAGTTCTTCAAACCCTGTCTTTTTCAGGTTTTATGGAGGCTTCATTACATAGGCATGTTTGATTAAATCACTGGCCATTGGCAATTGATTCGATCTCTATCTCCTTGCCCCTTCAGGAAGTCAGAGGGTGAGTCTGAAAGTTGTAACCTTTTTAAAAAAATTTTTTTAATGTTTATTTATTTTTGAGATAGAGAGAGACACCATGAGCAGGGGAGGGGCAGAGAGAGAGAGGGAGACACAGAATCCGAAACAGGCTCCAGGCTCTGAGCTGTCAGCACAGAGCCCAATTCAAGACTCGAACTCATGAGCAATGAGATCATGACCTGAGCTAAAGTTGGAAGCTTAACTGTTTGAGCCACCCAGGCGCCATGGAAAGTTGTAACCTTCTAATCATGTGATCACGTGGTTGGTTCTCTGGGCAACCAGCCCTCCTCCTTTGGTGCTGTCCCAAAGACACCTTCATCACTTTCAACACTAAGGAAAGTCTGAGGGTTTTGGAAGTTGTGAGCCAGTGACTGTGGGCAAAAACCAAATATATATGAGAAATGCATTTTGGTCATCTGAAGGAGCAAATACATATTTCTTATAAATCGCAATATTAGAGTCCAGAAAAGAGGGAAGTAGACAGATGCTCAGGAGAGATCCATGTCAAGAAAGAGACAGTAGTCAAGGGACCCAACATTGCCAAGGGTTAGGGTCAGGAGGATTGGGCAGTGTGCTCCTGATAGAGTGGACAGGTGGCAAGAGAAGAAAGACAGCTACTATAGACAGCCATTCTAGACTCCAGGATCTATGTGAAGACAGAGATGAGGCAATGGCTAGAAGGAAGTTTTGGGATCTGGAATGTATTTTTTGTTATTTCTTTAGGCCAGAGAGTTCTACCTGTTATTTAAAGTCAGTAAAGCCAGGGGGAAGGAGTGGTTCTCTTCCAGCCACTGGGCAGAGCCCAGAGGGTCACAGAGAGGGTGCTACACTGTGCAGGGGTTGCAGGATCACAGCTCAGAGGAAGAACAGACTCTGGTCAGGGAGAAATCAGCAGGAAGGAACCCTGGTTTCATACACAGAAAATAAAGTCCTTCTGATGGCCGAGTGGAGGTGTTTCAGAAGCATCAATGGTGAAGACTAAAGGTTTTAATTAAAAACCTCCCACTTTCCTAAAGAGTTTTATGAGCTCATGCTTTAGACCAGTGGTTCCCAAACTAGCATGTCTCAGAATCACCTGGAAGCCTGACTCTAGAGGCCCAGAGTTTCTGATACTGTAGGCCTGGCCAGATTAAGGAAGGAGGGGGGATGAGTATTTGCACTCCTAACAAGATCCCTGGGGATGTTGATGATGCTGGTCCACTTTGAGCATCTGCTCTGGGGCCCAGTTCTCAGAATCTGTAAGTGGCCAGGAAATCTGGAAATCAGGCCAATTTATTGAACATGTGTCCAAATCAGATGGAAATGTAATTGGGTGCAAAAAAAAAAAAAAAGGAAAAGAAAGTTTTTTGAAAGAATATAAGATGGGAAGAGGAAAAATTATTAAAAGGAACATGCCATTTTTAAAAAAGAATAAGGTTTGGTTTTACAATCAACTTGTTAGGATATTACTTGCAAGGGAAGACTGGCCCCATGTTCTGTGACAGTATTGAAGGATGAAGGATGCTGGCATAGTATTGGGAGATGTGGGTCCATCCCAGCTTTATCACTCACTGGTTTCAAGACGTTGTGTGGGTACCTCTCCTGACTGCCATTTCTTCTCTTTTATTTTATTAAAAAAATTTTAATGTTTATTTGTTTTTGAGAAAAAGAGAGAGACAGAGCATGAGCAGGGGAGGGGTAGAGAGAGGGAGACACAGAATCTGAAGCAGGCTCCAGGCACTGAGCTGTCAGCACAAAGCTTGATGTAGGGCTCAAACTCACAAACCATGAGATCATGACCTGAGCTGAAGTCAGACATTAACTGACTGAGCCATCCAGGTGCCTCATGGATGTTTTGATTTGAAGAGAGTTGATTGAAGTCTGCCCATTCGCCTCTCCTTCAAAGCTCCTCTCATATCTGCCATCCACAGAGATATGAGGGTAGAGAGCCAGCCTGAGTGTTTGTCCAGAATTCTCTCCCTCCCTTAAGGTTTTGTTGTATAGTCACAACCCCAGATGAAGATGGGAAAGAGCTCTTCTCGACTCCCAGCCCCAACTCAGTTCCTCACAGGTAAGGCCAGAAGTTTGCTACTCATCTTTCCAAACTCGTAAGTTAAATTTTTTTTAAATGTTTATTTATTTTTGAGAAAGACAGAGAGAGAGAGAGAGACATAGAAACTGAAGTAGGCTCCAGGCTCTGAGCTGTCACCACAGAGCCCAACGTGGGGCCCCAAATTTACCAACCATGAGATCATGACCTGAGCTGAAGTTGGATGCTTAACTGACTGAGCCACCCAGGCGCCCCACCAAACTCATAAGCTTTGATTCACTTGCCTTTTAGAATATAAAGAGGTGGGGAAGGAAGGAACCTTTGAGACATATTGGGGAAAGTGGGTTATGAAATAGAGTCTCAGCTGCAGCTCTGTCCCTCCATTGAGAATATTCGCTGCCCCTTCCTCAGCATCCCCACCTGTCTGGTCTCTCTGAATTCTCATTTACACCTGCACTGCTGCCATGGTAAAGGGAGAGGCTTTTTGAAGAAAACATTCCTAACTATAGACATGGGTTCAGTGTGGGGGGTGTTGGGATGGGCACGGCAGACAAAGACAAGGAGTTCAAGGTATAGCACGTGGAACAGGTAAGATCCTTGAGCCTGGCTACCTGGGCTTGACTCCACCCCTGAGGCTTCTAGATGTCGGGTGAGTTTTCCACACATTCAGACTCTGAGTGTTACACCTACACAATGGAAATGATAAAGATATTTCCCTCAGGGGGCTGGTGAATATGTACAATAATATGGCACAAAATCAGAGCTTAATAACCTTGGTTGTTATAACAGTTAAGAAGCATGACTTACGACTATGAAGAGAGGCTGTGGTTTTAGCATCTTGGGTGATTTCTTGGCAGGATGCAGATGAACGTGTTCAGAAACCAGGGAGAAGTCCAAGAATTCCTTTCCAAAATGGCTCAGGTAGAACCATTCATTAACATGGCAGCTCATTCCCTCCAGATACATGTGCTTCAGCTCAAAATCCTGAGAACTGCACTGCCTTCAGTGGTACCAGTAGATCTGCAGCCCAGGCCTCTGGCAAAGGGGTCTGGCCAGAGACAATAACACACCATGTTCCTCTTTTCTCTTCTGCAGACATCAGACGACGAGCCTTCTGAAAAGGATGCTCTGCAGCCAGGCCGAAATATTGTGGCTGCAGGCTATGCCCTCTATGGCAGTGCAACCCTGGTGGCTCTTTCCACTGGGCAGGGAGTGGACCTCTTCATGCTTGACCCAGTAGGTACCCAATATGGAGCATCAGTACTTAGGACTCCATGCATCTCTGTGCTTTAATTCCAGTCCCCTGGGATAATTTTCTGGTCATTCTTAATATTTGCTTTTGGGGCCAGAGAGTCTAGTTGGTGAGCCAACACCAACATCAAAAAACATTAAAGACCTTTGTCTAATGGAAGGCATTTAAAGGGTTCTTAGGGGTCTGTCTTATCAACCCAGGCTGTGTCTTTAAGGAGTTTCTAATCTAAAAATACATTCAACCTCTTTGGCTTATGGGAATACAATGATTTAAAAAATCCTAATGTTGCCAATGTCTAGAGAGAAACATGGACTTTTAGACAGCACTATCCAATAGAACTTTCTGTGACATGGATATGTTTTATAATCTGTGCTGTCCAGTATGGTAGCCACTCATTCCATGTGGCTATTGAATGATTGCAATGTGATTAGTGTGATTAAGAAACTGGGTTTTAAAAATTATTTTATTTTAATTAACTTAATTGGACACCCTATTGGACAGCTGGGTTTGTAGGACAGCCTCTAACATACATGTTCTTCCCAATTAAGTAAAGGGTGTTACTGCATTAACAGTAAAGCTCAGGATGCAAGCTGGAAATGGGCAGATCTTGAGGGCCAGGAAGCAGGAGTCACAGGAATGGGCTTGCAGCATGGCCAGTCTGGTTAGGACAGTACCTCTGATTCTGTGTCTCTCACTCCAGGTTCACTTGCCAGGGAAGAGTATCTAATTTGCCAAGCTGAGTCAAATGCCTGAAGTGAGCTAGAGGAGGCTCAGTCTAATCTTCCCAGACTGGAATCAAATGAAAAGAGTTGGTTCTTCAAAGGGAGTCAGGATGCTTTTAGCAAGTGTTACTCCACACTGGGCTGGTCGAAAGCAACAAATGTCCACAGCAAGTTATTGAAGCTCATGAACCAAAGATCATCAAGAACTTGCCTCTAATAAAAAAGAAGTTGGGTGTAATGCACAAGGGAGGATGTGCTCTAGAGGAACAGTAGAGTGTCATGCTAGAAGAGAGTTGGGATGGACTTAACTGTATAGCAAGTGGGCTTTTGCTTGATCTCAGGAGGATTAAAAAAAGAGAGGGTTAGTTCTAGTTTGGGAGTTGTCTAGAAGTGGGCACAATTAATGATTATATATCAATAATTTTTATCTAGGATGTGGGAAGATTAAAGTGAGGTAGAGATTCATTGGTAAAGTAACAGTTATCACTCACAGAAGAGAGGGATGCTTAGTTATTTCTGTGGCTGTTCATATCACTGTCTTATTTCAGACATGGTCAGAATGGTCTTGCCTCTATACTCTGGGAATGTAAATTCCTATGTTTATTAGAAACCTTCTAGTCTAGCTGCCAGCTGTGAGCTGTCATGGTGGGAGATTTTCACTTTCTTAGTCTTTGATGTTCATTAAAGATGATTACATTTCCAAGCCTGGTTTCCCTCTTAGTGACTTAGAGAGACATCTAGCCTTTCAGGGTGATATCTGCAGCCAGCTAATCACATCCATTAGCACTCAGATAAACAGGTGCCTGAGGGATGTCCCTATATCACCAGCAGTCAGATAAAGCGGTATGTGCGGGATAGCCTGCAGAGCAACCACGATGGGTGCACTGCCACATTTTTATTAATGATTCTGAAGATTTCTTTAATTTTTATCCATTTTATTCCTTATGCCAATTGAATATAGTTTCTGATGGAAGGGATTTCCTCCTTAACTTGTGTAAGAGTCACTGAGATATTGAGAACGTTTAATGGTTTCCAAGACTGAGTTATTTACATAAGTGGACCACACATTGGTAGGGGAACTGTATCCCCCACCTTTATGACAAATCTCATTCATGAAACTTCTTATTGTCGACGGCCCAAATCTTCCTTGAAACATTAGGAATTAACTGGGGATGAGAACTTGGGAGATAAATACTGCAGGTTTCCCTATAAATGAGTAACCTGGCAGGAAGTGCACATTACCAAGGAACCATTCCTGATTTCCTTTGAATTATTTCATCTCTTGCTGTAACACTGCTGGGGCTGTTGAAGGATGTGGCACCCCCAGCTTCCTCCAGCAGTCCCACACCTTCCAGTGCTCTCTGATTGTTCGAGAGAGTGCTGTTGGCTTCTGTTTCCTGGTATCTCTCTTCTTCCAAACATTTCTCTTCATCTTTCTAGGCTCTTGGTGAATTTATCCTGGTGGAAAAAGATGTCAGGATAAAGAAGAAAGGAAAGATTTACAGTCTCAATGAGGGCTATGCCAAGTATTTTGATGCTGCAACCTCAGAGTATGTGCAGAAGAAGAAATTTCCTGAGGTGAGTGAAGAAAGCCTAATGCAGTAGCAGGGAGAATGCTGCCTCAGGGGTCCCTGTTTGGGTGGTGGCTTTGGGAACTTGGTTGACAGAGGTTGATGCCACTGTTTATGCCTCTGGTCGGTATGAGAATGACTGACTCTGCCTTTCTTCATAAACGAGCAATGTCTTTTACAGCTAAAATAACCTACTCAAGATAATACTCCCTAGTTGGTTTTTCCAGGAGACATTGTTTACGAAGAAAACAGGTCACATTTTCAAAATTCAGGGTTCAGGCTTGAACTTCTCAAGTCATTTGTTTACTGAGCTACCACCTATGTAGATTCTGGTCACTCACCTATATTTGCTTTTAGATGGAATAATTAATTATATTTGAAAGCTCCATTCGTATGTCCTAATATCAGGGCCTTGTGTTTACCCCAAGATTTAGGATATTTTTATCTCTGAAAGGGATTATCATGTTCTGGACTTCATGTGGCTATTAATGCAGCCCAAACACTCCAGTCAGTATGTCCACCATTCTAAGAGAGATTTTAAGACAGGTATGGGAGTAGAGTAAAAAAATTTCCAGATCAGGAGTGTAAATTCTGGTCTAACTTGGGAGAGGGGTATAAGCTTGTTTACAAGTGGGGCCCTCTCTCATCAAATTCTGGGGGATGTTATTAGAATTAGAAAGTCAGTGTTCACTTATCATAGAAATGGTAGACTGCTGAGCCCAACGTATTAACTGATATTTCAATACTGATTCAAAGATGAGACCCTTTTAAACAGCAAAGGAAAGTACATGTTATCCAATATAAAGCAAATCTCCAGAATCCTCCATTTGCTCTTCAACGTGAAACGAGATTTACTATGTATCTGTTCCTAGCATAAAAGGCCTTGTTTTGCCTATAGGAGGTTTTGGTTTCAATTGCTTGCTTTTACATAAAATCCCTTACAAGTACATAAATTGAAGACTAGAAATTCATCGGTTCTGGCTTCAGAAAGTTTAGTCTACATGTAACAGCTGGAAACCAGTGTGAATGCTTGATAGTTTCCTCAGGCGGTGCTTGAGAGTCCAGGGAGAGACTTTCTTCTGGATGTAAAAACAGTGATCATTTTGACTGAAGTGCTGGGTGGTCTTAGGAGAGTCCAATTCTGACTCCTAAGATGAACAGAGATACAATGAAAGCTAGGGTTGGATCCCAGAATTTCTACCTAAAATACAAAAAGGAATTTTGACTTTGGACAAATGGGAATACACTCAACTAGGTGGTGGGCATCCTCTTGGCTCTGGTGGAAATTTGCAGTGATCCTTCAAATACATTAAAAGGAAATTAGGGAAAATGATCTATTTCCTCTTCCCTCAAAATTCTCTGTGAAGAGAGATAGAGGGGCAGAGATAAAAGCAGGAGAGGCTAGCATGGTGGGCGTTGGCTTGAAGCTATTGCTTTCTTTAATTAAGTATTTTTTACTATTATTAAATAAAAAAAGGCCCACGGGCGCCTGAGTGACTCAGTCAGTTAAGCATCCAACTTTGGTTCAGGTTGTGATCTCATGGTTCATAAGCTAGAGCCCTGCATCAGGTGAGCTCAAGCCCCGCGTTAGGCTTCATGCTGTCAGCATGGGATTCTCTCTCTCTCTTTCTGCCCCTCATGAGATTCTCTCTCTCTGCCCCTCTCTCACTCAGCCTCCCTCTCAAAAATAAATAAATAAATAAAAATTAAAGACAAAACAAAAACAAGAACAAAAGAAAGGCCCAAAGAAGAAGGCAATGTTTGCAATGTTTCCACTTGACTGAAATTCTGATTTCTATTTTTGTTAGCAAAATTTAAAAAGTTATATATCTCAAAAGTTAAACATAGAATTACCATTTGACCCTGCAGTCCTGCTCCTATGTATATATCCCAAATAACTGAAAACAGGTATTAAAAACAAACAGACACAAAAAGCCCCACCTTATACACAAATGTTCATAGCAACATTACTTACAATAACCAGAGGTGGAAACTATTCAATGTCCATCAACTGAAAAATGGATGAATAAGTGGTGGTACATCCACACACGAGAGTTTTATTCAGTCATAAACAGAAGTGAAGTACTGTTGCATACCACAGCATAGGTGAACCTCAGAAACATTTATGCTGAGTGGAAGGAGCCAGATGCAAGGACAAGATTAATGTATAGAGTCAGATTAGTGGTTGCCAGGGGCTGAGGGAGGTGGGGGGCAGGGACTACTTAATGGGTGTAAGGTTTTCCTTTGGGTGACGGAAATGTTCTGTAATCAGTCATTGTTGTACAACATTATGAATGTACTTTAAATGTACTTTAAACATTATGAATGTACCTTAAAATCATCAATTTTATCTGATGTGAATTTTACTTCAATTTTAAAATTTAATCTAAGATTAGAAAATGTAAAACAGAAATATATAAAATTAAAAGTAAAAGCCTCCCCCTTCCATACCCCCAGCCAAGTTGCTCTTTCCAGGGATGACCACTACTAAGTGTTGTTTTTATCCTTAGCTCTGGAATGGCGGGAGGGATTATGCACATCCAATCTCCATATCTACCCCTCCACCCCTTTAGAACATCAGGTAGAGCATATCTCTACCTCACCTGATTTTCTTTTTCATAACTTGAGGATTGTTCTACACAAGCACATACAGATTTGTGGAGTTGACAAAGGGCTGCCCAGCCTTGTTTTGGGAGGACAGAGAGAGCTAATTCCTTATGGAGAGCAGCTTTGCTCATCTCTGATTTCCCACCAAGACACACAGAGCTGCAATGGAGATGCCCCAAATGTGCACACTCATGACCTTTTGCAAATATATCTGCAGGGCATATTTTTTACTGGTGTCAAAGTATATGAGCACTTAACATGTTGATGTTATCAAATGCTCTTCCACAAAAGTTGCATCAATTTATAATCTCTAGTACCATATGAAAGAGTATCCATTTCCCTGCATCCCCGATGTACTAGATGTGGTGAATCTTTAAAAATTTCTGTCCATCTGATGGTAAAAGATGAACCTTGTGGCTCAATTAGTGTGTAATTAATTATGATTTATGTCATACAGCTCTTCTTGTATTTATTGAGCATCTGACTGAGCCACCCAGGTGCCCCTGAAAAACTATTTATTGAGCTGAGTTTATACAACATTACTGAACATGGCTACTCATGTTGTTATCTAGGAGAGCATATGGAAAATTTTGCATTCCATCCAATATTCAATGTTTGGAATCACCTACAGTGCCTGCTTTTATTGTGTTTCAATTAGTTTTGCTGGGTGGATTTTTCTTGCATGTCTTATCCAAGCCTAAATGCTTTTGGTGTCTCCTTCTTTCCTTAGAGGCCTTTAATAGTTAATTTCTTGTGCTTTGCAAACTTCCTAAACCAGGATATGTGGATAATGGAGTATCTAATTCAGATGAGCATCTTATGTCTTCTCTCTGCCTTCTAGGATGGCAGTGCTCCCTATGGGGCCAGGTATGTGGGCTCCATGGTGGCCGATGTGCACCGCACCCTGGTGTATGGAGGGATCTTCCTATACCCGGCGAACCAGAAAAGTCCTAAAGGCAAGGTAATTTTCCTTTGTCCACTGGCTCTGGTCAGTAAGCCAGTTGGAGTTCCCTTTCTCCTTATGTCTGCTTTTTGGCTATTGTTCTGTCCTTTTCACATCCATTTGTGAGTGGGCATGTGGAAGAGAAATGAGGTATATTTCTCATTAATGAATTTGAGGCTGTGGTAGAGACTAAAACTGTTGTTATTGGCAATTTTCACTGACCTTCACTTTCCCTTGGCCTCATGCCCATCACTCACCATGAGTCAGCTGTGTTCATCTACCACTTTTTACATATTGTGCCTGACCTGTAACTTCAGTACCACCTGATTCTGGATTAAGGATCCTTTAAAAATCTAATGAAGAGTATGGCTCACTTTCCAGGAAAAAATGCACATAGACATGTACATTACATACATTTTTAGGGGGTTCACAGATGACCGTAATTCTACCCATGAAACCCCTAGAGAGTTCCCAAACTCTAGAATAAGAACTTCTGGTCATAACTTATTCAATATTTCTACAAAGGTAGCTCCAGGAAGATTTTACTGCCAATATATGACACAAACACAAAAATACTTGTATAATTAGGTGGGAATATTATGATCCAAATGCATCTTTCTTGAATAGGCCCTCCCATAGAAATGTGTCTGTTTTTTAGCCACTCACAGAAATCATAGGTAAGTAGACACATCAAAACACAGATCTACTGTATTCTTGGGGCACAGCAACAACTAGCCACATGTATATATGTCTCCCAGCATGTGCAATTTCGATTACTGGAATGCCAGATTCAAAGTCATGGTAAGAAATTTCAGAGCACATGAGACCAGAGGGAAGATTTGTATTTTTATTATTTTTAAAAGTTTATTTATTTTGAGAGAGAGAAAGAAAGAAAGAAAGGAAGGAAGGAAGGAAGGAAGGAAGGAAGAAAGAAAAAGAAAGAAAGAAAGAAAGAAAGAAAGAAAGAAAGAAAGAAAGAAAGAAAGAAAGAAAGAAAGAAAGAAAGAAAGAGAGAGAGAACAAGCTGGGGAGGAACAGAGAGGAGAGGCAAAATCCCAAGCTGATGACGCAGAGCCTGATGCAGGGCTCGAACTCACAAACTGTGAGATCATGACCTGAGCTGAGATCAAGAATCAGATGATTAACTGACTGTGCCCCCAGAGGGAAGATTTTTAATATGCAGATTAGTGTATCAGGAATTTCTCTTCATGTGAGAAATTCTTACTACCTTTGGAAGTAAGAATCACAGATAAGTCTACATAAGAGGTGCTGGCATGCAGTGTTTAATGAGATCTAGAGAATGAGGAAATGCTTAAATACAACCACTACAACCACTCTTCCTGCCTACACAGTTCCAACACAGAAAACATTTAGGCTAATTATTACTAATTGTTAAAATGATTTTAAAAATTATGAATCACTAAATTCTACTACTGAAATCATTATTACACTATATGTTAACTCATTTGGATTTAAATAAAAGTAAAACAAAATAAAATGATTTAAAGTAAGTCAGAAAATGTCCATATGTAATGACCTAGACATTCCCATAAGTACATATAATTCCATATATAGATCTATATTCATAGCACCATAACCACCAACCCTATTGAAAGTACCATTGGTTCTCAAACTCAGTGTTTTAGCTTTTGTGGTCTCTGTGACCATATTGATGTGTGTTTTGGGGGTGGGGTGGATGTGTACACCTTTCCTCATGTGTGTGCTTGTCTCTTTTTATCCCTTTAGATTTTAACTGCAGAGAAAAGTAGATCATAAAGACAGCAGGCTAACATATGAAAACGTGAGAATTGTGTTTTAAGATGAATTTACCATAAGGGCAACTTATGGTGAAGGGCAGCCTTGGCTCAAAGACAAACTTTATGAGAGAATGCTATGTTGTTTTTTTTAAAGTATCTGAATCAACATGGTATAAACAAAGACTTTGTGGGTACAGTCTGAGACTTTATTGCTGACACCCCAAATCCCTAGGCAAGGGAAAGGGGAAGAAAGAGCCAAGGTCTACAAGCTGACAGGTGTCTAGGACTGATTGGCTTCTAGTGTCCTTTCTGTGGATGATCAGGGACAAAACTAGCTGATCCAAGTGTGTCCCCACCCACTGGGACTTCTTTGTACCCTGCTAGGATGCCCATGACTCCTAGAGCTGGAGATCTAGGGAGAGAGCAGCATACACTATTTTACCAAAATGGCAGTAAATGCCCCCTGGAGTCTCAACTTACCGTCTCCTGAATGCCCAGCTCTCTAACCTAGACCAGAACAAAAGATGCTCCTCACTGTGAAATAATAATGATTCAAAAATCAGCTCAAAATATGACTGCTTCTCAAAGTAGTTTCAAATGATCTTCAGAATGGATTTGAAGAAAAAAATGGCAAAGAAAAGGCTGCAGAGAGCTGGGTCAACCACTTTGTAAGCTGATTACAGAAGCAAACTTGTTTTCTTTTAAATATAGATTTTGCACTTAATGGAGAAGGAAGGAGAAGGTAGAATGATATCGAGTTAGATCATGCAGCTGGACTATCACCCTGAAACTAATGTGATGTGTGTGTGTTTCTGGTGGGTGTAGAGGTGGTGAGGAGGGAATCACAACGTGATCACAGAAATAGATCCCAAAAAAGACATTCAGTCCAGCCCATTTCAATTCAGTTTCTCAAGTATTCACTGGATGTAGGGCAGACACCTGCTAGTTCTCTGAGTGCCTCTTAGAAAAGGCAGTCCTTCTTCAGGACAAGCTCAGCCCTGGCTCCACATGCCCAACTTGGCAAACAGGGCACAGGCTGACTTTACCCACTCTACCCTGAACCCTGCTGTCCTCCACTGGAAGTCCTTGGGTAAGGGATGCAGTAGCCATGTTTCGACACTTTCCTTGTGTCAGCAAGTACTGGGAAGGGAGATGTTACAATGGCCAACCAAGACAGACTCTGTCCCTGCCTTCAAGGGCAAGCATATCAGGAGGTTGTGTCACAAAGCTCAGTGTGACAAATATATGAAGAGGGACGTGCACTATGCTATCAGAGTGCAAGCAGCAGAAGTTAATTCAGACTCAGGGGCCAAGAAAAAAGGCCATTTAAATACTAGCAATCTACCTTATCAAGTTAACGTTTGAGATGTGAGTTTCCTCCATACAATCCTGGACACCAAGGTTATCCCAAGAGGCTACCTAGTATTCTCCAGGTGACCCCCCATCTCATCGAAGCTGGACTCCTTCCTAGTCATAGGCCTCACATACAGAGGCTCCTGACCAGTTCTCAACATCAGTTTGCCTCATTGCCAAACCAATAAGAAACAAGTGTCTAGATTTCATACTCCCAAATGAGGAGGCAGGTTTCTTATGAAAACAAAGGTCACAAGATGGGTAGATACTAACCAGTAGTGCCCCAAAGGCATGATGATGAACAACATCTGATGCATCCAGCCTTCTGGAGGGTCCTGACCCCAGAAAGCCCACTCTGCTGGGGTGCCCAGTGTGTTCATGCTAATGAGACAGAAGTTCAGCAGTTGGAACTCCCTCACTGAGCTTTAGGGGTGTGGCATGGGACTTTTGGCAACTTGCTAAGCTTGTCCACCTGACTCTGTTTCTCCACAGCTCCGGCTCCTGTATGAGTGCAATCCCGTGGCCTATATCATAGAGCAGGCAGGAGGCATGGCGACCACAGGCACCCAGCCTGTGCTGGATGTGAAGCCAGAGGCCATTCACCAACGAGTTCCACTTATTCTGGGGTCCCCAGATGATGTGCAGGAATACCTCACCTGTGTACAGAAAAGCCAGGCAGGCAGGTAGTGGGTTTGACCCTGCAGGCTGTCTTCTCCTTGTCTTGTCCTTTCTAATAAGGGCCCTAAATGAACAATAAGTGGAAACAGTGGTGATGAGAACAGCAGCAAACTGCTCATCACAGGTCTAGGAGCCAGAGGCGATTCTGTGCTCAGTGTGACGGGCTCGAAATAAAAACCCACACGTGAAAAGAACAACTTTGATTTGTCTTCTCTCACGAAGAGCAGGTAGTAGGGATACAGTCCCAAGTCTGTCAGCCAGGGAATTGGTAACTACCTACTTGTGGCAACAAGTCCAGAGATTAGTTAAGCATTTGTCTTGGTTGGCTTATAATTTGAACCTAGTGTCTTATCCTGTAGTGATTCATGTCCTTTCTTGTGAAAGAGATATATGTATTTAATATATATTATATGTTTAAATGTATACTTACATGTACTTAAATGGCTGGCAGTTACTTAGAAGAGCTTTTGTCTTACTTTGGATAAGTTTTGAGTTAGAAATTTTATGGCTATTAAATTCTGAGGGGCACCTGGGTGGCTCAGTCAGTTAAGCATCAGACTTCGGCTCAGGTCATGATCTCATGGTTCGTGGGTTCAAACCCCGTGTCAGGCTCTGTGCTGACAGCTAGCTCAGAGCCCGGAGCCTGCTTCAGATTCTGTGTCTCTCTCTCTTTCTCTCTGACCCTCCACTGCTCACGCTGTCTCTCTCTCTCAGAAATAAATAAAACACTTAAAATTTTTTTTCAAAAACTTCTGAAACTTCAGATAGAGACTATTTGGGGAGCAATAATTTGGATGACCAATAATTGTTGGAACATAAAAGTGTGGTCACCTGTTGACAAAGCCACATACTAAACAGAGTTAAGATTTAAAAATTAATACCTACTTTTCTCAACCCCTTAACTTTGCATTTTCATTTTGGAGAGAACACTTTAGTTTATCCTAGGGCCTGACCAGAATGCATAGTTAAATAACTAATCATTTTTCCAAATTATGTTAGGATTGGGATTGGGGTGGCATACACATCAGGAATCTCAGCTTATTTTTGCGAGAATTACTATATATGTATATGGACCCAGAGGTCAAATCCTTAATGAAATATTGACAACTCAAATCCAGAAGTACTTAAAACAAAATGCATCAGGACAATGTCAAGCTTAACCCAGGAATCCAAGAATGAGTCAACATTAGAAAATCCACTAAAGTCATGCATTAGGCAACAGCAGTAGGGAGGTGGAGGCTAGGAGGAGCCATGGGAGGAAGCAAGATTCTCCTTTCTCACTGTGGCTTTGGGCAGGGCGGTTCATACAACCCAATGCAGATGTCAGCATGGGTGTAATTCAGGACTCAGCATTGTTCCTCAGTTAACTATGGCTTGGTAGCAGTAATAGAAGCAGCACAATTTTAATATGTAATTGAAATGTTTTCAGCCTCTCCAAAGGACACATCAATGTTCTTTTTCTAGAAACATTCTGATTTTAACCAATGGACTACTTTATTAGAGACTTAATCTGAAATGCATATCTCAAAGATCCCAACTGAAGTTTTCACTTCAAAATCTCTTAGGACTACTTTGATTTGGTAAGTGCACAGCACTTGATCTAAAGACTGCACAGCCATGAGGAGAAGGTTTTGCTGGAAACAGAGGTGAGACAGCACCTTCAGTCATGGTATGTGTTGTTTTGATGAGTGTGGTGGACACTCAGAAGACCCATTCACCATTCATATGCCTTCTTCTTCAAGCTGAGACCGTGGGTCCGCGCAAGTGAAATCCTGAAACAAGAATCAGGAAGAGCTTGGGATTCCTCCACTCCATTCTCAGAGGTCACATATCAAAGATTCAAGGGCATTGGTAGAATGGTGCCTGGGTGACTGTCCTTCCATAGGCAGGAGACAGAAGAACTATTGGGATCTCTGGTCTAAATGATCTGAGAATCTCTTTCTTCTTGGCTTTTCATACCCTCCTGATTGCCTTCCCAGGTTAAATGCTTGGGCCTGTCTCAAGGGGAATCCATGTGTTCTTTCCATTTTCTAAAAAGTTTTTTAATGTTTATTTATTTTTGAGAGAGAGACAGACAGAGCATGAGGGGGAAGGGGCAGAGAGACACGGAGACAGAATCCAAAGTAGACTCCAGGCTCTGAAGTGTGAGCACAGAGCCCAACGTGGGGCTTGAACCCACAAGCCATGAGATCATAACCTGTGCTGAAGTCAGATGCTTAACCAACTGAGCCACCCAGGTGCCCCTTGGTTTTCTTTCCATTTTCTAGCATCCTGCAAAGTACACTGTACAGGTCTGTCCCCACTTGGGGAAGGTGGGACCATTCACTGTTTTGCATTGTACTTTGGGCAAATAGGCTTCAGCAACTGGAAGGCAGAGTCATTAACAAAAGGAGGAAAGCCATATGATTATTTTAATAGATGCTTTTTAAAAATAAGAAGACATGCTGCTTCAAATCAGTGGGAAGAGAATGGTGAATAATTAGCTAGTCATTTGGGAAAAAAATAGAAGTGAATTCACAAAACATATTGCAGATCGATTCTAGAATTAAACATAAAAAACAAAAGCATGAAAGGGATATATTTATGATCTTAAATGGGACCAAAAGACAGTAAGCAAAATGTATAAAGGAAAAGAGATATGATTACATTAAAAAAATAACACCATCACCCATACCAAGTTAAAAGTCACTCCACTGCACAGGAGAAAATGTTTGTGACAGGTAACAAAAAATGCACATTAAGGATCATACATATTAAGAGGAGGAAAAAAAAACACCCCTAGAGAGAATAACTAAGGATATAAAACTGCAGTTTGTGAAGAGAAAATACAAATAGTCAATAAACTAGTGGAAAGATGGTAAGCCTCCCTGGGGATCAGGAAATGAGAACGTGGCGCATCCATTCTCACTTAGCAGATCCACAATAAACAGCAGCGACTGATCCTCTCAGAGGTCCTGAGGTGCTGGGACACAGCCCTCTTCTGCCTGCTGAAGAGACAGATCACAGGACAGCCACGGGATGGCAATATGGCAGCTCTATGGAGAAGTTTAGATAAGTGGGCCCTCTAACCTGAGGGTCAGCAGGGAAACCTAGATGAGCCTTCTAAAGTTACGTATTGTCTGTAAGAACAAAAAGATGGGAAGGATCAAAACGTCCAGCAGTAGGGAGATGGTTGACTGTGGAAAGCTCTGCGGCAGTTTGAGAAAGTTTGTAATTACTTAGAAACCCACTCCAGCTTCTATGAGCATAGAGACAAATCCCTTCCCTAGCTCAAGGGACATCCCAATAGACAAATGCGGAAAGAAGGAAATATATTGGTGCCATGCTAAGGCCTTTTGTTTCCACCTAAGCTGATGACAGTTAACACCATCTTTACTCTTCGTATTCACTTCCTGTAATGAAATCTAACCACCTTCTATTTTTATTATTATTTGCAAAGAAGGGAGAAAGGCATGAAAACGATATGCAGGAAAGTAGGAGATGGTGGGTGGATCTACAAGATGGGTCTGTGTATCAGTCTGAGTTCCCCAGAGAAACAAAACCAATAGGATTCAAGCCTTCCTGGCCTGACACACACAGACACATGGACACACACCCTATGCCACAGTCTTGAGGCAGAATTCCTTCTTCCCTTGGAGACCCCAGTTTTGCTCCCAAGACTTTCAAATGACCCAATAAGGCTGCAGGGGTTCGGGACACACTACCCCAAAATAAGCCACTGTGGCATATTGGTTATTTTGAGCTGAAGGCACTTGAGAAGCAGCAGATGCAGGAAGGGCTGACATCCCCTTTCCAGAAGCAGGTAATAAAACTTCCCTGAGAAAGGTGTTGTCCCCTGATAAAGTTTCCAGCAAGAGAACATCCTGATCATTGGAGGCTGGAAGTCAACACTGAACCCATCTCTGTGCAAACACAATTCCTAAATTAACTCTCATCTTCCACTAGTTTTGCCTCCTGTCCTCAAAAAGTATCTCCTATTTGCTCCATTCAAGGGTTGGGACAGACACAGTCAAAGGGCAGCTGACATGACATGTGCATATCTACAGCTATAATAGCCAGACACCACCCACCCCTCTCCTAAGGGGCCTTTGTTATGTCTTTTGAGCTACAGGCCCAATGTGGTATTACTTAGGTAAAGGTCCCAAGTCAGTAAACGGGAGACTTAACACCTAACCTAACTGCAGTTTCAACCCCTTCCCCACCGAAATATAACCTTTAACCAGTAATAATGGGAATGTCCTGGTTAGCACTCGGAAATACACCAACAGACTCTTTCTGTTCTTAGGAAAGCAATCTTGCCTAAAATAAGATTCTTTGCTAATAATTTCCTTTTTTCTGCTCCTTCTCTACCTTTACAAACCTTTCTTTTTCTGTAGCTCTTGGATCTCTCTTCTACTTGCTAGATAGATGAGAAGCTGCCTGATTCATAAATCCTTTATTGAGCCAGTTAGCTCTTTATAATTTACTTGGTTGAGTTTTTGTTATTTAACAGCCTGACTCTACAGAAAGTTAATATATTAAAAACTTACCCCACTTCTATTTTGAAATGGTTTTATTTTAAAAGGTAAAACTATATACATCAGTACAAAATATAAACATCCAGACATAATTAAACAAATCAATCATACAATGCCGTTCAAAGCAGTATTTAAAGAAGTTACATTTTACCAGTATAAGATGTCACAGAATCAAATTACAAGTTCGAGCTCCAGTGGTTCAAGTGTTTTATTCCACACAATAAAGTGTGGTCAGTTGTAAGATGAAATTCTTCTTCAGGATATTCTTTTCCCAATCAAGGCCTTCTATAGAGATCATCTCATACAACAGGAAAGCTAGCCATGGTGGCAATTCCACAGTGGTTTTTCCGGTCTTTGGCCATCTTTACGTAGCCATCAATGCCCCAGTTTTCACCCCAGCTGAAAGAAGACGGGATTTGTTATTTATCACAAATAATCAAATACATTTATCTTAATGAACAGCAACACCCAATACTGAGCAGTGCACCACAGGCAACGGCAGATTCAGGAAGAATCAGGAGAGGCCTTTCTTGTACATGATTGGATTCTAACACAACACAGAATTCGATACCCAGACCTTTCACAGACTCCAAAATGAGAGACCCTTGGGGTCAGATGTGTTTCCGATATAATAAAAAATTTTCAATTTAGAAATAGTGGTACCAAAACTATAGCAGTACCTTAGCAAGCTTGAGACAGTGTCTTAATGTTATCATGAAATGAGTATGTCTGTGTTTCCCTAAGTAGGGTAAAGTCATCTGTGATTTCAGAAGTATACTCAGGAGTTTGAGGACATGGCTCCAAACACTGATTTTTAAAAGGATTCCCTTTTCAATTTTAAAGATAAGTATTTTTGGCTTTTTATACCTGTTCTTGACAATCCAATATGTATTGTTTATCGACCGTCCTATTTCAGTGCCATAGCCAGTCACCAGAACACCATGGTCCAGGTCTTCACTGCTGCAGTCTGGATCATAATAAATGCCTGAAAAAGTGAAACTCAATGCTGGGGTGAGGATTCCCATGTGACATATGATAGCAACCAAGGCTATCAACAAGAGTAAGGAAGGCATTTCAACCTTCAGTGAAATGACATATAACACCAGATAAGAGTTAAAAGCAGATCTTTTCTGAGCTAGGCTAGGGATTTAGGCTCTCATCTAATACCAGCAGTAAGACAAATTGCTAAGAGGCATAAAACAACATGTCACAAGGCATAAAAGAGCACTCATTGAAAACTTGTGATTCAACTTTTAGGATGTCAGCTTAAGGAAACAGCAGAGAACACTAAATTACTTGAGCCAAGGGATTCTGTCAGTCTCAACAATAGTAGTAAAATTCTTTGGAATGTTTCATGGTCTAACAATTAGAAAAAAGTAAAGGAAATTAAAGTATACCAATTGAATTATGCAGCCATTTAAATATATTTATGGTGTACTTAAACATAGGGATATGGTTCCAAGTCATGTTAAACAGAAACAATAGGCATAAAAATTACATGTACAGAATGAACAACTATATTAAATCTATACCCTTCAACAAATATCATATGTTTGCACGTATAGGAGGATTAGGAAGAACTTAACTGAGGAACATGGGGGAGAAGAAGGGGGGAAATGGAGAGAGGCAAACCATGAGAGACTCTTGAATGCTGAGAAACAAACGGAGGACTGATGCATGTGGCGGGGAGGGGGGAGATGGGCATGGAGGAGGGCACTTGTGGGGATGAGCACTGGGTGTTTTATGGAAACCAATTTGACAAACTATTTGTAAAAAAAAAAAAATCTATACCCTTCAATATTCTACACTGACTTCTACATAACAAAGAGTTGATCTTGCTGTACATTATGGTGGTTTTCCCATTTTTCTGCCTAAATTTCTACATAGACACATGCTTACCTTCATGATAGAACTGGAAGGTAAAATGGCTTGCATCTATACCAACAGAGATGGGCCCCTCAGTTGCTACGGCTACCATGAGGGCCTTCTCCCGCTGAGGGATATCAAAGAAGCCAGTGTCATTGGCAGCAGAATCCTGAGGCTTGTATTTGCAGGATTCATCCTTTCAAAGGCAAAGGGGAAGAGACTTGATTACTACCATCCACCTCCTGGAAACGTGACTTCATGGCAGCTTACAGGTGAAAGATTTCCAAGCCAAGTTTGTTGTAAAGCATCCCAGGAGCTAAAATGCTATTGGTTGTTTTGAAATGGAAATATTTGCTGATGTGTATTTAATGAGACACTCTCAGTCTACCTGCCCATAAGAAATTTTTCATTCTGGAGAATTTTGTAATATATATAGAATGGTATGTATATCACCACATAACAAAGAAATAGGAAGAGCTACATGGTAGTGATCTAAGCAGAGAAATGTGCCCAGTCGATACAGTTTAATGACAGATCTGCAGTTTGCAGATATACAGTCTACAATTTAAAATGTGCATATTCATATTAAGGGGCACCTGGGTGGTTTACTTGGTTAAGTGTCTCACTTCAGCTGGAGTCATGTCAAGCCCTGCTTTGGGCTCTGTGCTGACAGCTCAGAGCCTGGAGTCTGCTTCAGATTCTGTGTCTTACTCTCTCTCTGCCCTTCCCCTGCTCTCTCTCTCTCTCAAAAATAAATAAATGTTAAAAAAATAAAAATAAAATGAACATATTAAATGTGATATCTGTTTTCTTCAAATGTATTTATTCAACTCTAAAATACAGCTGGAATGATAAGTAAGGAGCTCCACTGACCTGTGCATGATATGGATAGGATTCCTCTGAGTCCAGGCCTCCGTTGTCCTTAACATACTGGAAGGCATTATTCATTAGGCCACCATTGCAGCCCTCATTGCCTTCAGGCCGAGAGCAGTCCACCAGGTTCTGTTCACTCAGTGAAACAAGTTTGCCAGTTTTCCGGAACATCTGTCCTTCAAGAGCGCCAGTTGCACTAAAAGCCCAACAAGAACCACACTGACCCTGAAAACAAATTATAAAGTTCTCAGTCTTACAAAACAAATATCAAGATTTGACAACAGCCCACAGATCTGAAAACTCTTAAAATATAGCAAACTGCACATTGATAGCAACGACACTGATTCCTTTTGCCTCTACTCTTGAGAGGGACCTGCTGAATATTGCCCCACCTGATTCTTCACGGGAGTTACATAGCCTTTCTCTCTCCAGTCCACAGATGAGGGGACCTCAGCAAAGAGAGGTGGTTGGAACAGTTTCCCCTTCCTGTGTTTCTGATTTTGAAGGCCATTCATCACCTGCCTGAATTCTTCATTGGTCTTCAAGGAAAAGGGAATACAATGTTGAGAAGCATGAGATTTTTTTGGTTAAGTATGGGGAGAGGAAGTACAAAAAGTCAGCAATCCACGCCATACTCACCATGTCTCCAAAGCCATTCATTGCCACCGTGAAGCTGTGTTTCCCTTGGCTGTGTTCCCAATTGTGCTGTTCGATCATTTTCATATTCTTTTCCCACACCTCTCTCCTCCATCCTTCTTCATACTGAGAAAACATATAACTTATCGTCTTTATTTCTATTTAAAATCTACTGACCTGCACCAGATGGATGTGCTCACAGAGAGGAGAAACCACAGCCAGGGATGGGTTGATGCTTCTGGGAGCTGTTTTTCAGCAACCACACAGCAGGACATATGCCCACACACTGTGCACAGTCATGGTGTCCTGCTTACTGCCTTGGTAAGAGCAGCCTCAAGATGCTACTCCCTGCTATGAACTCCCACCAGCATGGAACCTTCTCTGCAGGGATCCCTCTGGGCAGCTTGAGTGTTACCAACCACTCCATATAGCTTCCTGTGCGTTGCCTTCCACTGGTACCATTGTTCATCAATGCTCTGATTGGGTTGCGGAGCAGCTGAGGCTATTCCCAAGCAAAGGGCAGGCAGGAAGAGCAAAGGATGCATGTTTCAAAACCTGGTAAGCGAAGAAGAAATGAGTTTATGACTAGACCAAACCATCTAAAAAGCCATCCTCCTTTCTTCTGAGATGTTAGAGCCACTACAGCGGAATTGAATTTATCCTCCTGAGAGTTTGCACAGGGCTGGGAAGGAAGGCTGAGGTTGTGGGATGCCCGGAGGGCCCGCTGCCCCAGCTCTCCGCCCTGAGACCCACCTCCCACCCTCAAGGTATTTGGGTCTTGACGCAGGGAGGGGCGGGCCCCGCAGCGCGGCGTCGGAGGCTCCGCGTAAGGAGTCAGGCCCTGGGACAGCGCCTCCTGGGGGCCACGAACCCCCGACCCGCGAGGCAGGTGGCCGCGCTGGTTCCTCGGCTGGCCCCCCTGCTCACGTTCAGCGAGGGCATATCACCTGTGTCAGGTGCAGCTGAGCAGTCTCAGTCACAGGTGCAGGTCCGGGGGTCCAGGAGGCAGGCAGTGGGTCCGAAGCCTCCCATTTAAGACCTGGGATTCGGCCCGGCCAGCCCCGCCCCGCAGGCCTGTTCTGGCTGCGAGTGGCTGAGCCAGCCTGTGGGCGGGGCCTCTGTGCCCCTGCAGCTCTGCGCGCCTGGGGAGTGCGGTGTCTGGATCCTCAGTCTTCCCAGAGCAGGCTGTGCCTGGTTCAGTGGCCCCGGGGGAGGTGAGCTGGGGAACCCGGGACAGTCCTATGGAGGGGTCCGGCGCCTTCCTGGGGACCATGATCAACTAATTACCACGAATTTATGTACTGGCAGGTGGTTTCCGTAAAGAACCTCACAGGGAGCCCCAAGTGGATTTTCAGGGTCACTTTAGTCCTAGCGCTTTGGGTTAAAATCTCCCCGGAGGGCTAGTGGAGGAAGCAGGGTTCACAGGGAGCTGGTGTTATCACTGGGTCAGGATGCGATGCCCCTGGGTTATGGAAGATTCTGGAGAGGGCTGGCAGTCCTCCAAACAGAGGATGCGCTGGGCAAGGCTCAAGTCCTTTCGGGGGGAAAGGGGCAGGAGATGGGAGTCCGAGGAAGGCGTGGCATTTTGTAATGCTCCTGCCCTGCCTCCCCAGGTAGAGATTCTCCTTCCCTCTCAAATCTTTCTCAAAACTGACAGAAACGTGTCATCTACAGAAAAATCTGGTTTAATAAAAGAAAGAAAGGCAAAATGTAGGAACTGCTTTTTCTTTCCCACTCTCTGCATTATGGATTATTATGTTGCTCGATATCCGACATCTTTTTCTTTAGATTTAAGAAATTTTTAATGACCTTTACTTCAGTGGTTATTAATTTACATGGAATGCCAGGATTTAAATGACAGTTTGTGAGAATATTTTAAGTGGAGGAAAATATGGTTATATATAAACATTAGTTTATATAGTTAAGCATTTAGGGAACACAAACTGGAAATGTGACTAGTTGGGGAATGTGCCAGCATTTTCAGGAGATGTTGAAATTAAGATACATTTGACTGACCAAGCTCCTAATCAGGGCAAGCTACCATTACCTGAGGCTTCTGTTTGTGGGAGGTTGGATGGAGGAAGGGGCAGAAATGCATCCTGTACTTCCAAAGTGATTAATAGTGACTCTCATCTGTGGGAGGAAGGTCAAGCCTTTTCTTCCAAGACACGGGACTGAGGGACAGGCCCTCCCTTCTGCCGGGGGCATGTGGGTGGGGCCTTCTCATCCTGCTGACACAGCCCAGAGGGGCTACTGCTGGGCCTTCCCACTTCCCTCAGCCTCCTCCATATGACTGTCTCCTTTATCCTCCCTGGTGCTTCCGGAGTTCTGTCTCCAGTGGCCAAAAGAAACATTCAAAAACCTTTCTAAAAGTTATCAGCAATCCATGAATAACAGTAAAACAATGCTAGCCATATTTTTCAGAAGAAGTGATATTTTGGGCAAGAAATATCCATTTGAGGCTAGAGTTAGTTTTTCCCTTTTGAAAAACATTTTGTTCATGTTTTCTTTTTAAAGTTTATTTATTTTTAAGAGAGACATAGTGTGAGTGGGGGGAGGGGCAGAGAGAGAGGGAGACACAGAATCCGAAACAGGCTCCATGTTCTGCTCCATACTCTGTCAGCACAGAGCCCAGCGTGGGGCTCAAACTCCCAAACCGTGAGATCATGACCTGAGCTGAAGTCAGATGCTCAACCAATTGAGCCACCCAGGTGCCTCTTTGTTCATGTTTTCTAGTTATTTCAGAATTTTCCAGTTTTATAACAACTAGAGCTGCTGACTCTAGGGTGTAGAGTGTAGAGAAAGAAAAAAGAAATCTTACAGAAGTTTTGACCTAAAGTACTTCTGCAGTGCAACAAGGCCGCCCCACTTTTGTAGGTGCCATGGAGTTGCTGGGCTCCATGGAGCCATAGGCACTGGCCCTAATATTTCAGTGAATTGCAAAACAAAACAATGATCTGCCGTTCCATCATCATGCCTCCATTCTTTAGGTCTGGAGGGAAGATAACGTTCATCCATTCAACAAATATTTGTTTTAGGCCAATCATGTCAGGTGAGTGGTGAACATGGTGGTTGGCAGGCAAGAGATACGATATGCAAATAAATATTTACTAATTCAGGCCACTGATTCTGAAACAAAATAGTTTTAGGTTCAACTTTTGATTCTGCTTCTCAACAGTCATATAACTTTGATAAGACACTTCACTTTGTAGAGTCTATATTCTTACCTGTCAAAGGGGATTAAGAATGTGTATTTCTAAGGATTATAGAGGATAAATTATATAGTGGTCAGCCTACAACCCCTAGCATGTAGCTACTATTATTATGCTTAATAATGTTCTGGAATTTAAGAGGGCCCTTATCATCAAAACATCCTTGTTGGTGTCATATCTTAAGATATATCCTTGAAAGTTTCAGAATATCAGACAATCCATACTAAATAGGACACATGATAAGCCCTTGAGGTCTGTGGGACAGGGGGCAAACACCTGAGGTCTCCGGACCCAGCAGAGATGGACAGAGGATTAAGGACACAAGGCTACAATTCTCAGCTGGAGCCAGGCCAACACACTGTCTCAGGTGTGCTCTGTGCTCAAGGCTGGATGGAGAGTGGACTAAGGTGACCTTGGAGACCCTCAGCTAAACCAGCTTCCATCATCATAGCTTCCCCCCAGCATTTCCCTGCTTGTGGAGCCCCCACATGTGCGTGATGCACTGAAATAGGTCAGCTGTGGGCAGACTTGGCGAAATGCATTGCTGAGTCCAGGCCTCATCTTGGTGAACCTTGCTCATCCATGATCCATCTGGGAATCTGTTGTTCTCCACCCTCTTCTCTTGTGTGTTCTCAGAAAAAAAACAGGCAAGTGAAAAATGACTTTGTAGATGTCTAGTGGATTCACTCTCCAATTGGTCGTGGCAAACTGGACTTGCCAACAAATATAAGTAAACGGTTGCCTTAAAATTTTAGTCTCTAGGTCCTGACCTATTTGTAATCTAATGGAAAAGGCAGTGGTTCGTTGTAAATACAGAGAATGTGAATGTTTCATTCCCAAGTGGAACAATTAACCAACCAGTTACCTGGCTCAGGAGCCACAATGTCACACATTCCTTATATTGTGCCTCTGGGGATGGGATAGTAAGCTCATTGTCACCCTGGCTTGTCTCATCCCATTAGTGTTTTTATCAACAACTTGGCAGTGGCTGTTTTCAAGGATTCTCAGAGGGACCTTGGCCATTGTCCTTCCAGAAGTTTTTTCTGTTTCTTTTTCTTCATTTCCTTCTGTTTCTTCTTCTCTTTCTTTTCTTTTCTTTTCTTCTTTTTGTTAAAAAAAGTCATTACGAAAAACTTTAGAAGTACAGATAAGCAAAAAAGGGGGGAAATGTGCCTAAAATTCCAATCTTTGTGACTTCTTGAAGCCAGTAAACAATTGGGATGTATAGCTCACTCACCAATGCTCTGCTTTGGATGATGGCCTTTTTTCACACTATAACCCCTCATCCCACCTTACAAATGAATGAACTGAAGCTTGGAGAGGCTTGGCAGCTTCCTCAGCTGGTGAGCAGGGAGTCTGGGTTTGATCTCAGAGGCTGTAACTCCAGACGAGGCAGCACACAGGGCTGTACCAGACCGGGATTGGAGGCTGGCTGTCAGTAAAGATCATTAAAGAGAATTGCAGAGGACAACAGCTAATGCTTTATGCTGCCGTCCTGGGGATAGCAACCAAGGACCACACTCCTCCCGGGGCCCCATGTCATGACCCCAGGCACAGTCCCTAACCTTCTGCCACTATGTTCATTCAACATTTCTGAGAAATGCCTCCTGTGTCCATGACTGTGCACGGGAAGACCTCCTTTGCACAGGTCTCACAAGAACCATCACCCTCTTCTCCTAGAAGAAGATTCCGCACCCCTGAGTTATTTCTTCTAGACCAGATCCTGGATGCAGCTGCCGGGGCTGAGGGAGATGGTATCAGAAGCTGAGAGGTGCCCTGTAGCTGCCTGCAGATCTGTGTCATGTGTGACGTAGGGGAGTGATACTGTCTGAAATGTCTGTATTCTTTTCCTGTTTGTGTTCCATTTCTAGGGACAGGTCCACGCTATAGCCAGAGACATCCTTGTCTCATAGACAATCAGAATTTTAACAACAGGAATGCAAAGAAGAGAGAATCACTGTTCAGTACTTGACATTCCAATTAGAATTCCTGAGTCCAGGAGGGGCCTGCAAGCCAAGCTTTAAGAGAGAGAAAAGAGATTTTCTAATCCTAGTGCCTGGTTTGAAAACCTCCCATAAAGTCATTGCATGGAGGAATAAGTGCCCTTTGCCTATTGAGTAGGAGAGGGGAGAAATGTCTCCCTAACACTGGGAGAGGGGCAGGAGGCTGCTCTGAGGGGAACCACTTGCTTACACTCATGCTTATATGCATGCGTGGCTGATGGGTTCTGGAAGATTCCCAGCACAGCCTTTGGGAAGGAGGGGTACAGGTCACATATTTGAAATGACCAAGAGTAGCAAACACAGACTGCTCATAAGACCCCAGGACCCTTGCACTCTCCATGAGGAGAGACCTCTTGAAGAATGAAAGAGGCTAGATTTTGCAAGAATGGTTCCAAGTCAGATTCATTTTAGGAATAATAAAGGAATATGCCAGTTCTCGATAGTGTGGACAGTCATTATACCCAAGGGCAGTGTTGGAGTCATGTTAAAACTGAAAGGGACTCATTTCCCAAAACATGAAAAGAAATGCACAGGGTTGCTGGAATGTGAGGGATTAAGATTACCACTTCTCCTTAGGCCATTCCTATCATTCCAGTGGAATCACTTTAACTTCCAGTCCCACTCAGCTACTAATAGGATGAAGGTTGACAAACATAAAGAGCAAATGCTACAATCTTTCTAATGGGTTAGGACATTTCTTTTGCTGTATCAGCCATGTGCGCTCAGCCTGTGCCTCCTGGCTGGTGAACTCTTTCCCAATGCCCCAGTTTCCTCCACCTGAGTTGTGTGCTTTCCTGTTGTTAAAGGAGCTGTTCTCAGTTGATGCCCCATGATTTCCATGGTGGAGTTGAAGTTCAGTGAGCTCAGAGGTATCCAAGCAGTCTGGGCACAAACAAGATTCAGGCTGTGCCAAATGCTTTTACTAAACGGTCAGGGTGTGCTGCTAATGATAGCCTGCACAGGAAGAGATCCCGCCCCAGGCGCACAAGGCTTGGGTTGAATGCAGGTGAAATGTGACCCCACGGCCCCCTCCTCCAGGCACCGTGCAGCAGTCTACACAGTGCACAAGGGTTTACAGGGGCCAGTCTACACAATGCGGAAATATGCTACCGCAGGGAAGATGCACAGCCCGCTGCACCCCCTGCTTGCTCAGAACTCATGATCCAGACAGGTTGGGGAAACACAGGGTCCCGACTGGCTGGTCACACTCACAGGACAGCACCAGGGAGCTAGACTCGCCCTGCTCCCCCCTCCTCCGCCCTCCTCCCGCCCCCCAGTCTCCGAGGCGGCGGTAGGGTTGAAAGGGTAACATTCACTTCTTGTTGACTTTTTTGTGTGCAAACCCACCCTTGATTCAGCCAGAGCTATGCATTGTGTTGGGAAGTCTTAGGATTATTAAAAGGGAAATGATAGGAAAAAGAGTCACATGTTCAGTCTTTAACTTTCAAAACAGGATTTTCGAGCTCGTGGTTTTCAACATAAACCTAGGCTTCATAAAAAAGAGAGACACACTGCCCTTCCAATTGCCAAAAAAGCTCATGGAAAGGCTGGGCACCTATGCTGTCCTGACTCAAGATCATTTTGTTTTCCACTATATATGTCTTTAGGAGATTGAAAAAAAAAAATAGCAAACCATATAATTACTGTTTTAACAAATGTTTATGTGACTATTGTAGACGTGGAATCTAGGTTTCTTTTATTTACAAAAATTTTTTTAATGTTTATTTATTTTTGAAGGAGAGAGAGACAGAGAGTGAGCAGGGTAGGGGCAGAGAGAGAGACACACACACACACAGAATCCCAAACAAGGTCCAGGCTCTGACCTGTCAGCACAAAGCCCAATGTGGGGCTCAAACTCACAAATTACGAGATGGAGACCTGAACCAAAGTCGGGCTCTTAACTGACTGAGCCACCCACGCACCCCAGGAATTCAGGTTTCTATGTAACCTGGAGGCAGGATAGGGATGAGAAATTCAGGAGACAAGTGTCAGCGCACTTATGAATTAAAAACTACTTTTCCCATTCTTTATCCTGAGCCTTCTTGGTGCAGAGACATGTTGACCCTTGTGATTCATGCCAGGGCCATGATCTGACATGTGTGGACTCCAGGTTTCCTCCTAACACTGAGATCTGTTACCATGTTTCAAGAGCAGCCGGAATCACTCTACTTCCCAAAGCACGGAAATGCCTGCGGAACAGGGGGTGGGTTTTACAGTGTAAGGGGATGGAATCCACGTGGCCATGAAATATTTCATGGGAAGGAGCCTGTGGGGCTTTCCCTGCATTTCTATACACAGCACAGAACAAACCATACAGTAAACTTTTTAAAACCACACTGCCCATAACAATGTGGTCACTAGTTTAGTGAATTAGAGAAATAAGGACCACTGGATGATTTTTTTCTTAAGGTTAAATTATTCAGTTTAAATACCCAATGTTCTAAGACTCTACCTTTTTTGAGTTTTGAAATCTATTCTTTCGTTTATGATGTCTTTACATATTAAAAACAAATTTTAGTGGGTTACTTCATTGGCTCAGCCAGTGGAGCATGTGACTCTTGATCTCAGGGTTGTAAATTCAAGCCCCATGTTGGGTAGAGATTACTTAAGAATACACACATATATGCACACACATATATATACACACATATATACATATACCTGTATTTTGTGATGACTGGTGAGAACAGTTTCTAAGTGGTCTTACTTTGTATCAGAGTCATTCTCCATGTTCTTCATGAAATTTTACTATTCCATGAAAATCACAAAGTATGGGAACCACTGGCACACAGTAGGGCTTCTCAGGGTGGAGGAGTCAGTAGATGAGAAGCTCACCTTCATTGGAAAACAGCTTCAGGCTACACACTTTGGGGGCAGAGAATAGTACAATTCATTTTTATTTCTTATTTTTAGGACAGCGTTCTTGCCAAAATGATGAATGAGAACCTAATCAAGCCTGAAGCCCACCTTCATCCCAACTATGGAGGATAAGTAAGGTGTCACCAGGAGAAAGCAATCAGATAAGACCACACAAATCAGAACATTCCAGGTGATAACCAGTTTTGCATGTTGGCCCTGGGGCTGAGTGTTCTCCACATGAAAGAAGAGTCTTTCCTGGCATCCTCACTATTTACAGTAATAAGGCCCTTCAATAATTTCCCAGTGGGAGGGCCGGCAGGGTCCTCAGCTGGACAGCATGCCTCCAGGGGCAGAGATGTGAGGAGGCTGGAGAGGTGGGGACCTGGGCCAGGTAGCAGGGGAGACTCACATGAAGAGCACAGAGCACTAGACGCTGTGTCCCCAGCGAGGGGAGCCCGCAGAGGAACTCGGCCCCCAAACCAGACGAAGGACGTGGACTCCCACAGACTGGTTCATGAGAGACAATCAATAAACATTCAAAATGGTCACTAGATAAAAAACTCCATGTCAGAAAATCCTATAGCTTTCAATAAGAGAAAAATACAACGTGATGGAGGTTCCCCAGATTTGAAAATAATCCTAAAAATGTGCATGACATTACCAAGAATGAGTTTTGAAGCTGAAAGTTTTCTAAACTATCAGTAACTATAATTATATTATTTTCATTTCTCATGATATTGGAATGATTGAATCATCTTTCTGTTTTGGTCAGAGTGCTATATGAAATCTGTTATATGTAGCAAAAACTGTATCAAAAGTGTTATGAGGTGTGTCAACAGTTTATCCATATAGTAATGCATTCCAGGAAAAAAAGGAAACCAGAGAAAGAGCCATATAATTTCCCCCTCAGCAACAAGTGCTTCTCTCCTTGGATTTTAATTGTCATGTAACAAAGCAAAAATAAAACAAAATTAAAAAAACATATTCAATCCAAAATACAGAAAAAATGTTCAGGAACTTGGTTATCCCAGCCTCCTTTCTTCCTTTCTCTCTCTTTCTCTCTCAATGTTTATTTATTTTTGAGAGAGAAAGATAGAGAATGAGCGGGGGAGGGACAAAGAGAGAGGGAGACAGAAGATCCCAAGCAGGCTTTGCACTGTCAGCAGAGGGTCCAATGTTGGGCTAAACCCACGAACTGTGAGATCATGACCTAAGCCGAAAACTAGGAGTTCGACACTTAACTGATTGGGCCACTCAGGCACTCCTCTCAGCTTTATTTCTAATAGGGAAGAATGAGTGTTTCGTGGTAGGGAACATGTAAGTGAGTCGGGATATGGCAATATCATTGTTGTATGCAGCCATTAACACTGTACTTTCTGAAGAGCATCTAATAACATTGAATTATTGCTGTTATAACATATTAGGTGAAAAAAAGGAAGGATGTAGGGGCACCTGGGTGGCACAGTCGGTTAAGCATCTGACTCCTGATCTCGGCTCAGGTCATGATCTCTCGCAGGCTGTGAGTTTGAGCCCCACATCGGCCTCTGCTCTAATGTGGAGAGCCTACTTGAGATTCTGTCTCTCCTTCTCTGTGCCTCTCCCCCATTTATGCTCTCTCTCTCAAGATGAATAAATAAGCATTAAAAAATAATTTAAGAAAGGCAGGATGTAAAACTGTACGTTTTGTGATTTCAGTTACATTAAAATATGTCTAGGAAAAAAATTGAAGGGAATAAAAACTTCCAGTGCATCAAATTGTCCTCAAATCCAAGAGGGTCATTGCCTGAATTCCAGGGAAAGCCAGCACCGAACGACTTTGTTTTGCTGACTTCTAGTACACTGGACTGTCATCGATAAATTCCATGCTTCTCTTTACCATGTGAGCACTGGTCACAGAATCACATGATTCACAGGAATCAGCACCGGTCTCTCTATAGGATGACTGGCCTTCCCTTCTTGGAATACAAAAAGATGATCATCAGCACCGGCTGTGATGCAACCCGAGGGCTCTGCTGGACCTCTGGGTCTCACGCAGGGGCGGGGATGGCGTGGAGCTGGGGGGAGAAGACAGTCCTCACCTGCTCTGTGAATCTTCCTGACTGTGGGAAACAGGCACTCATGGATGGATCAGTGAGGGTCATGGCTCTTGGCCAGAACAGGTTTTTAGGACCAGAGAATCCTTTAATTTGTGAAACACACACAAACGTATATAAAACACACACACCATACATGTACACACACATGAAAACACTTATACACATATTATAGGTGTATACACAGGCATATTTCTCACACATTATGCATGTATATACCCACACACAATTTACCCATAGGCACACACACACAGTTATACATTTGCACCTGCACATACGCATGATACACATACTTATGCACATACACTTATGCACATATATACAAATACACACATATGCATAGACAGTTATACAATATACACATATATATGTACACTCAGCACACATACACACACATATTTCATTACAATATAAATACTTAGCACAGGAGAAAAGTGAATCCCCAGGTTGGTCAGATGTCCTGATACTTAGTCTGAATTGTTAATAACTGATGGTACAATTTTGTCTGAATCTCTTAAGCTCTTTGTTTCCAGACCCCAAAGATTGTGGCTGAATCAAATCATCCGTAAGTTTCTTTGGGTTATAAAATTCCGTGATTTCAGGGGGACGATCACATCATCCACCAAGAGCCGGCCTCCGTCACTGCTCATTGCCTCTGATAGAAGCCCCGCAGGCTGGAGTCACAGCCTTGGGCACCCGGCAAGGCTCCCCAACAAACATCAGCCCCCAGAGGGAGGGCATATCACAGCCCCATCTCAGGGGAAACATCTGCTGTAGAAACTTGTGCAACTTCTTTCCTGCCCCTCCTTCCCACACCCACACTCTTCTTCATTCTTTAGGAGCAAAGACTTGGCCTGTGAGCAATAGTCACAACAGCAAGCATCTGAGGCTGGGGTCCTGGGAGATTAGCTGCTGTCCCCTGGGTCATTTCCTGCCCCTGCCACACACATTTCCAGAGCTGCCCAGGACAGGCGGCTGACCACTCCTTAAAACCCCCTTTCAGGGGCTCCTCCCTGACCCTCCTCCTCCAAGTGTTCAGCAGGGACCTGCACTCCCGTCCCTGTCCTGGCCCATGTCTGAAAGCTGCTGAGTCCCGGGACTGAGGGGATTGAGGTTCCAGCCTCTTAGCAGCCTGGGTGAGCAGAGACATGGTCACCTGTCTCTGTGCCCTCTTGTGAGCCCAGGGCTGGTGCCCATGATAGGTGCTCACCAAAGCTCTGGGGGATAATGAATCAGACAAGATTACTCCTCATCAACTTTGGCCTGATTAAGTCCTCAAGAATCCAATGTCCTAAAAAGACTATGGCTTTATCCCATGCATGAATTGAAACTGAGAAAAAAAAAATTGAATAGGAAAGTAAAAGAGAAAAGAAACACAACAAAATTCTTACTTCTTCTTCCCATGATACCACTTTAAAGATTTTTTTAAAGTAGGCTCCATGCCTAGCGTAGAGAGCAATGCTGGGCCTGAGCTCATGACCCTGAGTTCAAGACCTGAGCTGGGATCAAGAGTAGGATGCTTCACTGACTGAGCTACACAGGCACCCCTTAAAGACATTTTTTTTTTGAAACAGCACACATGAAATTCTTCCAAAGCAAAACCTATCTTTCTTTTCTTGTTCCCCTTTTGGGGAGCCCTGCTTTGCTGGATGGTTTAAACACAGCAGATAATCTTGCATATTCCTCTGCCAGCTTTATTGTTCCCTGGATTTTTTTTTTTTTTACATTCCAACTTTATATATTGTCTCTACTTAAAAACTGTAGTAAAACAGAATATTTAACCACATTTACCTGCATATACACACCACTGTGCACTATCACTACCTTCTGTCCCCAGAATTCTTTTCATCTTCAAAACTAGAACTACGGTTTTACCCTTCACGAAAGCCTTCCACTTTTTAAGCTCAGATCTCCTGACCACCCTCTCAATTTTACTGCCTCATAAGCAGGCAGCCACTGTTTATGTAGGAAGAGCTACGTCAGCCCTTCGCTTTGGAGTAGTTTTTCCAGGGTCACCCCACAGGGTTTAGTAAGCCCCATGTGGACTCAGGACATGGGTGGCGGGGTGGAGCCAATCAATTTCAACATTTCAGGGGCTCTTGTAGTTGTAATTAAAACCCCTTTCTGCAAACTGTCCACTAGAATCTCCACCTACAGTGCCATCCAGAGTTGGAGACAATTAGAAGAGGCCACTGTGGTCCCTGGGACGCTCCTGTCCATAGGGAGACCACAGGCACCAGAGGACAGCCCAAGGGTAGACTTGTACCAATGGGCAGCACTGCCCAGAGGGAATGAGGAGCAGTTTCCCAAGTGCATTTCACTGCAACACTAAGAAAAAGATCCTGTGAGGCTTTTCTTTCTGGCTCCTAAGAACTTGCACTCTATGAGTGGTATTTTTTTTTCCAAAAAAAAAAAGTTTTTAAATGCTTATTTTTGAGAGAGAAAGAGAGAGCATGTGAGCGCAGACAGTCTTGAGGTTTTAGTAAATGTAGGTTTTGTTACTGAGTGCTTCCATACAGGTCAAAGCTAACATTTCCAGTGGATGACTTGGGCCACGGGCTCTATCTGGAAGGAAGGGCAGGAGATATGCATCTTCTACAGCAGGTTTTCTCTTGCTCCTGCTGGCTGGTCCCTGTACCTCTGTACAGACAAAGCTCCCCCTGTGCCCAGGCCAGCACTCAAGGATTCCAATGGTGTTTGGGTCACCCAAGGACAATGGAAAGGATTCCCTTCTTCAAGTGACAACAGTGTGAAAACCATCTGGGCTCTTCCCGATTCCCCATACCACCCCCAATTTTAGTACTAACGCCTCCCAAATCAGCCAGGTGTTTGTACACGGGAGTTTAGGTTTAATTGACTTTCTGGACTTCAATTTGGCTTGCCCCGCCATGTGGGGTAGAGGCAAGGGAAGACAAAACAGAGAAAAAGGATTCCTTTTGAATGAAACTCCAACAAGCTAATGAAACAAGGAACCCTTTGTTTATAAAAAAAGGAAATAAAAGGAAAAAGAAAGAACAAAAAGAAAACTCAGCAACTTCTTGACTACATCTTATAGATTAAGTAAACTTAACGTTATTAATATACACATGTACACATACTGCACGTAGATAGATAAATCATAGATGATATAACATTAAAATTACATGCTTCTCAGTTCAGAAGATTCAGGACACGTTCTTTCATATTAACTTAAAACTCTGTCACAATTTAAAATCCCTGCAAGAAATCTTGCTTCTTCACCTTCTTTGTCAGACTTCACAGACAAGAAGTTATCAAACAAGGATGTGAAAACCATGTGCTCTGCACAAATGACAGCAGACTGCCACTGATCATGAGTCAGGGATCTGCTGAGTCCTCCCAAGACCTTCCTTTCCTGCAGCTGTGTCACCTTCTACCTGAGATGAGCGGGAACGATCAGTGGGACAGATTGCGGGTTCCGCGTGGATGTGCACATTGACGTTTAAACAAGAGCAGCAAGGATGTGTCTTACCATGAAAACAACACTGTGTGTGAAATCACTCTAGAAGAGGATTCCTTCCTCTCCTTTCTGTGTGAAATGAAACACAAAATTACTGGAAAACCACAACTCCGGGGGAAGCACCTCAGGCGGTGATGAGCAGACAGCAGGGGACAGAGAGGGAGCATTCCCTTCACGACAGCACCTGGCTGACCTGGATGGTCTCAAACACACCCTCTTCTGCAAAAGCCTCAAATGTTGTCTGTTTATCAGTCAGCCAGTGGGATTCCATACATGGAAGTCTTTCCTACGGAGACAAGTGGAGATCAAAGAGATAAGTGGAGGACATGGTCTAACAAGGAAAAGACTACGAGAAATATCCATTTGGGATAAATATGCTTTTTTTTTAAAAAATGACAATTCATACAGTAGTTACAAATTTTTCATTGAAAAGTTAGGAATTCCAGTAAAATTATCCATAAGAAGCCAGGTGCTGGAGGATGAGAGATGGATCTAGAACACAGGGAAGAGGGATACTGTCTTTCCAAGTGGCCAAAGGACAGGCTGTGGTCTGCTCTGTAACTAGAAAGAACGTTCACACACTGGAATGTGTGGGAGGAGGGAGGTAGTGGCAGAGAAATAGGTGAAGCAGGAGGGAGGGCGGGGACCTTCAGGATGCAGGCACAGGGAGGGATGCACCCTGAATTTCCGCTGGGACAATGGGCTGCATCCCCGCATTCTGCAGTCCAAAGACATCCACTCAAGCCAAAGGCTGCCCTCACCGGGACACGATGGAGCTGATGGAATTATAAGTTGTGCCACTGTTGCAGCTGGAGTCATAGGCCTCCTGGCCATTGCCATCGAGGTTGATTTTGAACACTGAGGATGCCTTCATGACATCCCGATGCCCCAGCTCCCACAGTTTTGACAAGAGGATGTCGACCGTGCTCTCGTGGTAGGAGGCCCATTCCCAGAGCAGGCCATGGACTGGGCTTGGGAGAAATTCCTTGGAAGCCCCTTATTAGTGTTGTACTATGCCACAGGGTTAAGGAGACCCAAGTTCATGGCCAGAAGGCACCAGTCTTTCCCCATGGAGTCTGGTGGGTCCAGCAGATGACACGGTTTCCTCTGGGTCAGGAGGTTGAGATCTAATACATGGACGTCATTAGGCTGGCCTGTGAGTATATGTTGTGACACCCAAAGCACATGATGCTTTCCTTGTACCCACCAATGGCGTTAGTCAGCGAGGTCCCTTTCAGGGTCTGCGCCTGGGAGAAGTCCCGTGGCTGGTAGATCATGATGGCTCATGGTGCTCCCTCAGCTGCTGGGGTCTCAGGTAATGCTTCACCGTCAGCAACCCTTGAAACATGGTGACTATCATATTCTCTATGGTGCTGCACACAGAATCCAGCAGGAGGCAGCACTTTACTTTTTCTGTCTCCAGCCCTCACTCACACCTGCACCTCAGTGTTTGGGATGTGGTTGACCAGAAGCACCAGCAACTCAGTCCCATGGTTGACCATCTTGTAGCTGTTCACCTGTAGACTCTCTCCTCACCCTCCTTCACCATCCAGGGGTGGTGTAGTTTGTCTGTCTTGATCAGGGTAGGGATGTCCACCATGGTCCCACTGCTCAGGTCCCAGGCACAAATGTCCATGGCAGCTCCTCCACATGGCTGCCAGGCACCAGGTGTTGAACATCCTTCACAGTGTGGTGGCCACGGTAATGGTGTAGAGCCAGCGGGGTCTCCACGAAGACCAATTTTGATGTAGAAGTACACATGGAGTTTTCTGAAATCTCTTCCCCCTGGCTGATGGGTGCATTTTCACTTGTCACCACCAAATGATGATGCAAAGGCAAGTGGCAGGCCTTCAGGTGTCCCAGGAAAGGTAGTTGCCATCACCTGACAGGTGTGCTCTCCAAGGCTGACCGTGGCTCTGATGCAGAGAGGGTCTGAGGAAGGCAGTGAGTTGCTCCAGCTAGCTCTGAAGGTGGAAGAACGCCGGTGTCTTTGGAGGGAGCACACAAGTCCCTCTGTGGTCTCTACCTGCCAGGAGCCCCAAGAAAACCTGTGTCCTGGTGGTCACAAAACTCCACCCAGTCAGACCTTCTTATGGTAATGCCTGAGGAGTGAGGAGCTGAGACTATGATTGTCTACACAAAATGAACAAACCTTTTAGAATTTCTAAAGGAAAGAAAGCAAGTTTAATTGGGGCCCAAGATTGGTCAACTGTTGGGAGACACAATCTTCACAAAGAAGAGACTGCTCCCAGGAAGGAACATCTAGTGTAGGGTCATATAAATAAGGTTATATACATTTAATATATAAATATATATTATTTTTAAATATTATATGTATATAATAAGATATATTTACCTAAAGAGTTACAAATTATTATGATGAAGGATATTCCAGAAAGTTATAGACTATCTTATGTTTTTAGCATATGCATATCTATATGATTTTAATCTTATGGGAGCCAGGGTTTTATTTTTTCTTTTTCTTATCTTCATGTTTGGTATGCTTCTTTTTGGTCATTTTGCTAGTGACAAAGATGTTTGCTTGGGGCAGGTGTGTGCTTGGGGCAGAAATAAAGCCTATGCTTTGAGGTTTTCCTAAGTCATTTTGACTGGGTAAACCTTAGTATAGCTTCTCTGTGAGCCCAGGAGCAGGGTCCACTAAGGTTAAAAGTTGAAAATTGTCTTTATTCCTAAATTCTGGCTTCTGCCCTGAAATAGTCCCCTGTGTGTTCCCCCTCCCCTCCCCAGGCAGGCANGCAACTCGTAGGCATGCAGATGTACCTTACGTGTGCTGACGTTTACATTTGAGGCAAACTCTACACTTTGTCTTATTTTCCAAAATATTTCTGGGCACCTTTCTTCACTGTATTGTCTTAGGCTTAGAAAAAGTAACTAATATTGGCTTGCAAACAATCTGATTAGGAGGCTAATCAAACAAAATAAAAGTAAGCTAACTTCCTAACCATCCAGCAGACTACATGCTAAAATCAGATCAGAAAGGGACGTGCAGTGACAGTAAAAATAGGTGCACACGTGAAATCCACCTGCACCCCCTCCCCTCCATCCTAACGAGCACCCCTCCTCTTCCTGAGGAGGCAGAATTGGTCTGACTAAGCCACAGCACTGTTCTTGGGTAGGTCTGGGCAGCTGCCTATTCAGTGGGGTTGGGAGCACAGGGCAGAGTTGGAGGGGCAGCTCCTTTTGTAAGAAGGTGGTTCCCACAACCCAAGCTCTGGCTGTGGTGCTCCTGAGCCCCCAGAGCTGGCGGCGNNGCTGCTTTGCCAGCTTGCTGGGGGCGAAGGAACCTTGATTTGCAGTGCTGGCTGGTTCCTGGGGTGTAAATACTGCCAACAGGGCTGGTTTCAAGCCCCCAGTGTGAGGGCACTGAAAACGCAGGTGGGAAGAGACACGTGTGGTGGGCTCTGTGGGAGGCACCAGAGGCTGCAGTACACGGCTGCCCCGCAATCACTTCGTGGTGAACGGGGTGACAGCAAACCTCGCCCAGCTCAGGCCTGTCCTGGCTTTTTCCTTATTCCACGGGCTCTGGCCTGGGCCCCCTCCCCCACCCCCACTCTGCCCAGATGCACTGGCTGCAAGGTCTTATCCTCCCAGGGTCAGTCCCCTGAGCTGTCTCAGAACCCATTAGCCTCTCAAGGTTTCTGGCCAGTTCTCTACTGCCCCCTTCAGGCCAACAAGAAGACTCTGGTCTATTTTTGAAACAGCCCATGGCTTCTTTAACAATGTTTTTTAAAGGTACATTCTTGGCTCTTCTACTGATTAGAGGTGAAAACAATGGGGGGGGGTGTTTCTTTTGCTAATTTGGCCCACTTGGAAACCTATGAAATGGCCAGAAAATTTAAGGCCACTCCCCTCCCTCCCCTTGCTATGCAGATACTGGCTTCTCCCCAGGAGTATGTTTAGGATCCACAGGAGGGGGTCTTACAGAGGTTAAGGAAATGTGTAAAATCAGTTTTTGAATTTAATAAATGGGGGATGGGGCGACTATTACTGGAGCTGCTTGGGGTTCTCATGTCTTGCAAGGACAAGAAGACCCACCCACCCCAAAATGCCCTGGTGAGAAACACTGGGAATATCAAGAAGAAATGACATGGAAAGGAATTTGGTGACAAGATGCTTCTAAGTAGAAATTGCCCTCTTCCTGTCCCTTATCCGTGGTTACTGGTGTGATCGGGCTCCTCCTCTAAATGACTGGACTTATAACTGCAAATTCATCTACTGTCTTGGCTTCTCTATAAGTATCGCCTGCTCCTCATGACAACCTTCTACAAGTCCTTGCTGACGCACTCTCCAGGGTCGCTCCTGTGGCGCCTCAACCACTTTCAAGAACCAGGTTCCAGGACCAGGTGTCACCAAACTCCAAGCAGTTACTTATTTGGGTACTTATTCATTAAAAAAATGATAGTGTGGTTAGAAATACGTGGCAGCCCACTCCTCCCTTTCTGGCTCATCAGGAAGCTGAGGTCTAGAGCCTTCTGGGGGAATGACTGCAGCATACAAACTCGCGGGTCTCAGTGAACACGGAGTCCAGGAGACTGCTGAAGAGAGCAGGCCCTGGTGACCCCTGGAAGAGATCGGGGCTCACCACACAGCACGTGAGCTCAGCATGGGGAAGCCTGGTGAGGAATCAGCATTGAGCCCACTGAAGGGCACTGAGAGACAAATCAACCCACAGGGAAGTGTGTCCTCACAGTCAAACCTATGCTGTTTAAGTGTCAACTATATTAGAGAAAATTTGGGGAAAGTGCATTATCATTTAAAGAAGAAAGTGTTAATCACAGTATAAAATCCCAAAACACCACTGTTAACATTTTGTTTCTATGCTTATTTAAAAAACATAGGTGGGATTATAATATGCCCATATTATCTTCTGCTTCGAAGCCAGGAACAACCTAGCATTAAAGTCCTGTTGCTAAAACCTCTTCAACAATATTTTAATGTCCAAAAACCATTCTACCCTGTAGCTGTGTAACAACTTACTAGACATTATTGTTGGTCATCTGGTGTTTTTAATTTTTATTATTACTGTATTATAAATAACAGTACTGTGAATATCTTTGTGCATAAAACTTTCTCCCCTACATTTCTTTTATTTCTTTAGGATAGAGTCCCAGACATGGAGTTCCTAGCTTAAAGGTGTGACTATTTTGAAGACTCTTGATACACATTCCTATGATGTGGGTTGGAAAGATAACCCTGCATTTACTTACTTTTGTCCTGTGTAGCATTTCCTCTACTGGAGCGTATCATGTGATGTCTGGGAGCTCAAAACATTAAGAAGGAAAGAAGCAGGCAGCTTTCTCATTTCCTGTCTACTTTGTGGGGTCAGTTATTACAGAGCGGCGGGAGGGGGGAAACCAGGCACAGCAAGTGAAAGGAGGTCAAATGAATTCCAAGTCCAAACACAGAAGATGAAACTGATAGGTAGCTGATTCATTTACGCTAACTGTATGCAAACCACAGGACAGGGGGAGTCCAATGCCTCATTCTGTTCATCTCATCTTTTACAGGAAAAAGAGAATTTTTCACATAAAAACAGTTTCAGACCGATAAACAGAATTTCTCACCTTTCGAACCCTTGCAAGCAGACCTACTACGTGCTTGTGCTATTCTGAGTTAGCCAGCTTTTCTGCTGTCTTCTCATTCTGTTGGAGAAAAATGATTGGTTTCTTTCCTTTCCACGAGAGCTGTTTGTTCCATACACTATTTCTGCCTTTGGAGGCAGAAATAAGTGCAACAGGTGTTGGAAACAAAGAAGGCAGACAGAGTGTGTCCTAGATTCTTTTTTTTTTTTAAATGTTTATTTATCTTTGAGAGAGAGACAGAGCATGAGTGGGGGAGGAGCAGAGAGAGAGGGAGACACAGAATCCAAAGCAGGCTCCAGCTCTGAGCTGTCAGCACAGAGTCTCATGTGAAACTCAAACTCACAAGCAGCGAGATCATGACCTGAGCAAAGTCGGCCACTTAACTGACTGAGCCACCCAGGTGCCCCACTTTTTTTTAAAAAAGATTTTATTTTTTTAGTCTCTACACCCAACATAGGACTTGGTCTCACAGCCTTGAGATCAAGGGTCGCACGCTCTACAGCCTGAGCCAACCAGGAGCCACCTAGATTCTGTATATGCATCAGCATTCATTTGATGCTAGCTACTGGTAATTACTGTGCATTTCAAAGAAAAGTCTTGGTTTTACAGACCATTTTGACATAAAGACTTTCAGTGAACATGAAAGGAAGACATCAGAGTTCACCTTTTAGTCAGAGAATTTTCATAGGCCTGGAGTTTCATAGCGAACAGATTCACTTCCATTTCCGTGCCATGAATAAGCATGACACCGACTGACATGTACTGAGCACCTCCCCATATCATGCGCCTGGTCCAGTTCTCGGTGCTTTGCTTGCATTGACCCTTGAGGTCACTCGGGGGAGGCAGGAACAAACTAAGGCTGTTCACGTGCCCCTGAGGAAGAAATGGAGGCTTAGAGACTGTTCTGCTGCAGTTTTAAAGTCATTACAAATTCGAAAGTAGAAAAGATAAGAAGCAATTTCTAAGCAAATAAAAGCTGTATCTTTTCAACAAGAAGACTTAGAAGCATTCTGGCCCTTCTCTCCATGCTTATCAGTAGCAGTTAAAGCTCTATTTCCCGGGAAGCTCTGGGATGTTGGAATCTGATTAACAGCACATCTTCCAATTTCTTAGCTCAAGTCATAATCTGAGCCATGCATGGGGTTTCGTGAGACCTGCGTTTCTCAGTCTCAGCACTGTTGACATTTGGGACCAGATAAATCTCTACTGTGCAGGTGGGGCTGTCCTGTGCATGCAGGATGTTTAGTGCCTCTCTGGCTTCTGCCTTAGATGCCGGTAGCATCGCTTTCCCAAATGTGCGACTATCTAAAGTATCTTCATGGGACATTATAGGGAAAGCAAAAGGGATTTAACTCCTATAAAGCCACAGGTCTAAGGCAAGGGTTAAATGTTTCCGTAGGCTTAGAGACAAAAATCTCCTTCTGGAAGGGAGAACAAGGGAGAGATAACAGCCATTAGGGAGTAATGGTGGTCTGGGCAAAATTAGAAGTAACAATTTAAAGCCTCCTTGCACAAGTATTTCTATTTTCCAGGAGTTCTAAAGGAATGTTGACCATGGGGAAAGGCGTCCTATGATTGTCTTGTACCCACTAACAAGTAACAACAAGATAATGACTGTGGGACTGAAGGATGCTTCCCCACTGCTTGCCCTCACCCTTTGGAAAAGTGCCTTTATAAGCCTTGCATGATGTCCCTTCTCAGAGTGACATTCCTCTTTCTTGTCAGCTCCCTTGTACACAAGCTATCTCTAATAAACTCTGCATGCCTACCTTCTCTCAAGTTTACGGTTGAGACTCAAAAACCTGGCCATAGGGGTCCAGTAACATTCAGACGTTGCCAAATGTTCCCTGGGTGGCACGAGATGGCCCCAGTTGAGAACCAAGGTCTTAGGCTGAAGCAGGAAGCTCACGTGCATGCTCTGGGGAGGCAGATATCACAGTCTCCCTGCCCATCTCTTGCTCTCCCTTAAAGTCCCCAGCTGTCTTCAATGGGCAGCTGAGGGCTTCTAGTCTGCTTTGGGGTCAATTAGGGATCTTGTCGGACATCGCAGCCCAACCAGGGATTCATGCCACACCGCCCAGATCCTTACTGACATGATAAGAAAAGGCCTCAGGTTGCTGGTTCCCAAACCTGACCACACACTGGAATCACCAGGGTCTTTAACAGCACCCACTGCCTGCACATACCCACTCCCTCTGGACACTCAGCTTCCCTAGGTCTGGATGCCACACACACATTGCGGATGTAAGTGCTCCCAGATGATTCCATCGTGCAGCAAAGTTTGGGAGCCTCTGCCCCCGTTGGAAAAAAATCTGAGTCTTGACTGAAGTTGTCCTTCAGTGTTTTTGGCCATATGTTTCTCTTGGAGACCCAAGATCTGCACGTTACACAGGCAAAGGACTTGCAGTGACAAAGGTCCTTCATGGAGCCTCTGCAGGGACCAGAAAACCATCACCCAAATGACTTCCACTTGCCCAGCATTTTATAGTTTGCAAAACACTGGGCCCTAGAGGACACTATTCAGGCTCCCAAAAGAAAGGCCTGTCAGTGTAGTGGAAAGTTTGAACCTTGGAGTCAGAGGAGCAGGTTGAAGTCCTGAATGTATGTGCCCCTCGCCAGGTGTGTGGTCAGTCACTCTGCCTCCTGGAACCTGGGCTTCTTCATCTGTAAGATGGAAACAGACCCCCTCACTGCACATGTACTTGAGCAGATTAGAGAAAACCAAATGGAAAGAACCAGCAAACATGGAAAGAGCCTAAGTGTCCATCAACAGATGAATGGATCAAGAAGATGTGGTTTATCTATACCATGGAATACTACATGGCAATGAGAAACAATGAAATCTGGCCATGTGTAGCAACATGGATGGCCCTTGAGGGTGTTATGCTGAGCGAAATAAGTCAGGTAGAGAAGGACAAATATCATATGTTTGCATGTATAGGAGGATTAGGAGGAACTTGACGGAGGAACAAGGGGGAGAAGAAGGGCGGAAATGGTGGGGGAAAGGGAGAGAGGCAAACCATGAGAGACTCTTGAATGCTGACAAAAACTGAGGACTGATGGATGTGGGGGGGAGGGGGGGATGGGCATAGAGGAGGACACTTATGGGGATGAGCACTGAGTGTTATGTGGAAACTAATTTGACAATAAACTATTTGTAAAAAAAAATAAAATAAAATAAAATAAAATAAAATGAAAACTGTAAAAAAAAAAAAAAAAGGAAAGGGCCAGCAAAGTGTCGGGCATAGAAAAAGAGAGTTGAGATTTCCCCCTGGCTTTCTGTCCAAGAAGGAAAAGAGTAGGAGCCCAATGTTTGCACACTGACCTTGCTCTACTGTGTGCCCCTGGGCCAGGTGCTAGCTACTTGGTAGTTTGTCATGAGGAACAGACAATACCTGCAGAGAGGCCAAGACAATGGATGTAATTGCAGTTATAACTCACATCATCTGGAGGAGGAGCATGATCACAACCAGTAACCATGGATAAAGGAAAGGAAGAGGAGCATCTTGTCACCAATTTCCTTTCTATGTCATTTCTTCTTGATGTTCCCAGTGTTCCTCACCAGGGTGCAGTGCATTTTGGGATGGATGGGGCTTCCTGTCCTTGTAAAACATGAGGACCCCAAGCAGCTCCAATCATAGTGCCCCCACCCCATTCATTGTGAAATCAAAAACTGATTTTACACATTTTCTGACACCCCCCTGGAGGAGCCACCCTCTGTAAGACCCTGTTCTGTGGATCCTAAACACATTCATGCTAGAAGTCTGTATCTGCAAAGCAGGGGGGTGGCCATAAAATAGGGTTCCAAGTGGGCCAGTTAGCAACAGAAAGACCCCCTTCTTGTCGACCTGCAGGGGGCAGCAGAGGACTCACCAGAGCACAGTGAGAGGCTACTTGGGTCCTGAGACAGCTCAGGGGACTGACCCTGGGGAGAGGAGACCTTGCAGCCAGTGCATCTGGGCAGGGAAGGTGTGGGGGTGGCCCAGGCCAGAGCTCGTGAGGGAAGGAAGAAGACAGGACAGGCCTGAGCTGGGTGAGGTTTGCTGTGACCCAATTCACCAGACAGTGATTGGGGGGCAGCCATGCACTGGAACCTCTGGTGCCTCTCACAGAGCCCACCACATGTGTCTCTTCCCACCTGCGTGTTCAGTGCCCTCACACTGGGGGCTTGAAATCAGCCCTGGTGGCAGTATTTACACCCCAGGAATCAGCCAGCACTGCAAATCAAGGCTCATATGCCGCCAGTGAGCTGGTGAAGCAGGTCACCACTGCTCTGGGGGCTCAGGAGCACCACAGCCAGAGCTTGGGTTGTGGGAACCACATTATTACAGAAGGAATGGCCCCTCCCCCCACTGAACAGGTCAGCAGAGCTGCCCAGACCTGCCCAAGAACTGTGTTGTTGCTTAGTCAGGCCAATTCTGCCTCCCCAGGAAGAGGAGGGGTGCTTGTTAGATGGCGGGGAGGGGGTGCAGGTAGATTTCACGTGTGCAGCTATTTTCACTATCACCTCAGGTCTTGAGAAGTCAGACAGATGATTTATTTTCAGAAATACCAAATAAAAGCTGTGCTGTCTGGTTAACAATAGGTTTATAACCTATTGGAAATGTGTATGAACCCTGCCCCCTCCCCCCTAGTGGAGTCCCAAACCCTTAGACACTTCACTTCCTGGTTCTTTCCCTATCCCTTTCGAGGGCTTATTTTTGTGGGCTTTGGAATGTACATTTGTTCTTTTTTTTTTAATTTTTTAAAATTTATATTTTATTTATTTCTGAGAGACAGAGAGAGACAGCATGAGCAAGCAGGGGAAGGTCAGAGAGAGAGGGAGACACAGAATCTGAAACAGGCTCCAGGCTCTGAGCTAGCTGTCAGCACAGAGCCCGACGTGGGGCTCGAACCCACAAACTGTGAGATCATGACCTGAGCCGAAGTCAGATGCTTATCCGCTGAGCCACCCAGGCGCCCCAGAATGTACATTTGTTCTAATCAGACTACTTTTTGCCTTACGGGCAGAGGCAACATCAGGGTACGGTTGTAACTGTAGAACTCAGCCAATGAGGAGCCAGTGGAGGGACTTACATGCTAGGAGATAAATTACCTGCTGTAACTGTCCTGAGTGAGCCTGTCCACCAGACACCCACCCTTGCAAGAATGTTGATTAAAGCCTGGCTTCATGGTGCTCGAGTCTCTGTGTCCCTTCTTGGATTGGGGCAGTGGGCTTATTTCTCACATTTTTCTGATCTGACTTGGGCATCCTAGTTTCAGGGGGTTAGAAGGTTAGTTCATTTTTATTTTGCTTGATTAGCCTCCTAACCAGATTGTTTGCAAGCCGATATTAGTTACTTTTTCTAAGCCATAGACAACACAGTGAAGAAAGGTGCCCAGAGGGGCGCCCNTAAGAACTTCCCTCCCACTGCCCCGACAGAGAGGCCAGGCAGAAGGTGATCCTGAGGGCCAGTGAGATATGAGGGCATTTGGATGGAGTTGTCCAGGCTCAGAGACTGTGAGCCGTGGGCAAGAATGCAAAAGGAGGCCCCCATCCCTGGGTAAATAGTTCAAGTATGAGGTTAAAGTGAACACACAGGGAAATAGCACATGTCCTGCCTCCCACTTACTCAAATACACCTTCTGACCACCTGGAAGGCAGGACTGGTCTAGAAATCTGATCCTCAGGTTCCCTACTGCTTTCCACTCGCCTCCCCAAGCCTGGCATTCTCCCCTGCAAGAGGCCCACAGCCATGGACACCCCAGCCTCACATCTGCATCCAGCCACACCAGCCTCACTGAGGAGCAGGGATACACAAGAATATTTCAAGGCAAGAGGAGAATTTAGGAAACACCATAGTCCGAGCTCCTCACTCCCTGGCATTACTGTAAGAAGGTCTGACCAGAGCGACTGGTGTGCTCCCTTTCGAAGCTATCCGGGAGCAACTCTCTGTCTTCCTCAGACCCTCTCTGCATCAGAACCACAGGCAGCCTTGGAAAGCACACCTGTCAGGTGGATGGCAGCTACCTTCCCTGGGTGGGTAACTGCTCTGGGCCCTCAACCGTCCCTGTGCTGCCTCCTAGTGGTAATAAGAGAAAATGCGCCACCGACCTGCAGAGGGAAAGAGATTTCAGAACCTTCTGTTGTACTTCTGCATCAAAATCTATTGGGTTCACATTCTCCAAGCCTCTCTATAAATGTCTGCTCATGAGCGAGTGAGTGAATCTGTGAATTATCCTGCTTCTACCTGTAGGCCTGATAGAGGACAGCAGGAAAGTTATGGGTCCCCCGGTCCCACCACAGCATTTGTTTGTGCTTCCTGATGCCTTTTCTGAGCAACTAGTGCCATCACGGTGTCGTGAGGGAATGGAACCCCTCCCAACAGAGGTGCAGGTGACCCTGGGCCACCCTGACAGGTTGACCCTGTTCCCTTTTAAATTGACGGCTTCACGGGGGTTCCCTCACCCCATTGCGTGTGCACCAAAATATCATGTATGCGGGCACATCCCCAGTGACAGAGAGCACGCTGGTGGTTGCCAGAGGCCGGGCAGGGAGAGGGGGTGACTGGTTATAGCTACGGAGCTTCCTCAGGGGAGAGAAATGTTCTGGAGCCCAGAGCAGTGCTGGTCGTACACACTGTACATGCAGTAAAGCCTCAGAGCTTCAGTCCACTCTGAAATGGCTAAAATGGTCAGTTACTGTTAAATGCACTTTACCTGAACTGTTTTTCATGCAATGGGACAGAATAAAACATATCTGCAACATGGGTAACAATCTCAGACCAGGGTACAAACTTCCAGAAATACAACAAATAAGTCTGGAGATGTGATGGACAGTATGGGGACTACAGGTAATACTGTACCATGTGTTTGAAAGTTGCTAAGAGCACAAAGCAGTTCTCATCACAAGAGAAGAAAACTTTGTAAGTATGTGTGGCGAAAGATGTAAACTATACTCATTATGATGATCGTCTCACAATATATACTAATTCTGAATCATTACGTTGCATATCTGAAACAAATATAATGTTATATGTCAATAATACCTCAAAAAAACCCAAAAGGACAAAAAGAACTGCAGACCAGGAAGGAAGCAGCCAGGGATTCCAAACATGAGAATCAGCAACGATGATCTGCTCAGAGCCTTCTCTTTTTCTGTGCGTCACACACCCTCTGTCACCTGCGTTCAGGATACTTCATCCAGCAGCTGTGACCCACAAAGAACCTGTAATCATCTCTAGTCAAAGTGAAGCTGTTTGGCGCCTCGGGGTTGGGGAAGATCACCCTCCTGGGATCTCTCAAGTGTGGGCTGCTGAGAAGCTTCTTCAGAAGACGCCATCCAGACTCTCCTCCGCCAGCTCCACCGGGTTCCTGCCCTCACCCCTAGCATCCAAGCTGGCAGGTACACACCTCCTCCCCAGCTCCTGTCTCTCCATTTTGTGCTTGCTTTTGTGCTGTCCTGGCATGGTCTAGGAGGAGCGCTGACTCTGTGTTGGTGGCCTGGCTCGTGTCTCCTGGGTCCCGATGCCTTGGTGGCCTTAGGTGTGGTCAGCCCGGCTGCTCCCCTCTTGGCCTGTAATCAAAGATGTCTCTGCAATAGCAAGGACAAGGCCTCACCAAAATCACAGTCATAGTTGCAAAGGTCCAAATTGCAACGTGCCATTCGCAGAATGGTGTCGTGTTCTCCTCGGGGACTTGGCACAGTTTCCAGATCTCACAGATCAATATTGGCCCCAGGATGGGTCTTCCCCTTAGGCTTTCTTCTTGGAATGCTGGGCACACCCAGTGACTCAAGGGCAGAGAGCAGCACATTGGGTTCCTGTGGAATCCCGTTCCTGTGCATCTCAAAGTTGGTTGGTGGTTTTGAAAGCCTCCTTAATGATTTCATGGACAGTCCATGCACACACATGGAGCCTGACTGGGAGGCGGGCTTTGCTGTCTCCCCACCCTCTACAAACACGATTATGGGTGGATTCACACCCAGAATTGCAGGGTTGCCCGTGGATGCCTAAGAAACATCCACTGGGAGGAAGAGAGAATTGTGCCACCTAGGAAGTTGTTTTTCCTGAATCCCCCTAGTGAGGGATTCCATTTTGTAAAGATAAGAATAGAGGCCTACAGAGAGTTTCCCACACAACGTCAATTTCGAAGTTCACTCCAGACCCAACCACCAGTGGGGGGCAGGGGACGGGGGGCACGATTATGAGATGGTGTGTGTGTGTGTGTGTGTGTGTGTGTGTGTGTGTGACAGAGAGAGAGAAAGGGAGAGAGAGATCTATTTAGATCTATCATCTGGACTTTTTCTAAGTCCTCATTAGATATGAAGATTATGCCCCAGAAGCCGAGGAGTTACAGTGAACTAGCTACACATCAAGTACAGGTGGGGTCCCTGGAGGGTGAGATTTTCTTTCTATTCATCTTCCACATCTGGAAGAATCTAAAACTAGATTCTTGATAAAATGCAGCTCAGGTAGGCCGGATTATCAGCCAGGGTCACGGTGAATAGCAGCACCCTTGAGGCAGTGCTGAGGGAGACTTGGTCATGGGGGTCAGTGACAGAACATTCTGTTGAGGATGAAGTCTACTCTAGACGGCCCACATGAAAGGTCCACACGGCCCAGCCCCAAGCAGCAGGCGGTGGGGACGAGAGTGTTCCGGGAAGGGACAGGCCATGGGCGAGGCGGGAGGGGCGCAGACACGCACGCCGCCCTGGGCGGGGTCTCACTGCCTGCTCTCCATCCTCTCCACCTGCAGGCTCCGTGAGCATCAGCAACCTGTACCCGGGCTGCGAGCACGTGAGCGTCAGGAGCCACAGCATGATGTTCCAGCCGGGCCTCACCAGGGGGACCCTGGAGGTGGTGGTGGCCCCGCCCCAGCACCCACACTGCCTGGCCGATGACCAGTGCACCAAGGCCATCGACACTCAGAACACCTATCTGAACGGTACAGTGGCTCTCCCATCCCCCAACAGGGGAGCGCGTCCAGTGTCCCTTTGCCCAGACTGTAAGTCACCCCCCTGAGGGAGCCTGTCCCGCTGCATGTGTCACAGCCCCACGAAGGACAGAGGAAGAGCTGCATCAAATGATCTTGGAATGACCCAGTGAGTCATGGCTGGTCAATACCCCTAAATAGTGAAACCAGACACCCTGCCGTTCTGGGCACCTAGCAAAGCTCTGGGCATACAGTAGGTGCTTAATAAATGACTGCTGAGTAAATCAATACATTTTCTAAGCAGAGCCTAACATCCACTTGGATTGGAAAACTTACAAAATACTATCCCATTAACAGTTTGACAAATCCAAGTATGAGAAGAGTGATCCCTGAATCATCTATACTCACGGCTGATGCTGATACAGGTACAGGCAGGTTTTTCCACAGGAAAAATTTCAAGTCTGTTCTTTGCTCTCAATCATTTCCAAGGGGGTGAAGCTTTAAATGTTACCAAGGAAGGTTTACTCCCTCCATTCAACCAGTGAGTCCTTACTCTGCGGCTCCCGGAGCTGCCACTTGTGACTGGGTCACTTGAACACCAGCCCCTGCTTTGTTGAGACACAGTTTAGAGCAGGGATAAAGCAATTTCTTTGAGACTCATCTGTGAGGACTGTACGAGCCCGTGTTTATTCACGTCCCTGGTAGAGTGTCTGGAACAGAGTAGGCACTTAGAAAATGTAATTGGGAGCTTCCTCATGATATTTTGTTATTTCAAAAACTATTTGAAGTGGTTATCGTAGGGAGAAGAGGTTTGGCTCTTTTCTGTTTGTTGTTTAATTATTTTTTTCAGTTTTAATCCATATATGAGATGATGCCATAGTCCTTTCAGGACCTTGGGTTGTTGAGGCCTTAATCAGGCTTAGTTGTTTATGAGAAATGAGGTTATTTGATTAATTATCCTGCAGACCTTTGCTGAGCACGGAAGCACAAAGCCAGGTGACCATATGGCTGTTTACCCAGTCCCGTCACTGGGCTCAAGTCAACAGCTGCTCGAAAAATGGTTCCCTGAAAAAGGGATTGGAGCTGTATTTTTGGGGGCCACTGGAGAGTGAGATCAAACCTCATCTTTGGAACCAAAGGTCACGTGCTACTGAGAGGCTGGAGCTTCAACCCCCTGAGGCCCAGGACTCAGCAGCTTCCAGACACGGTCCAGGACAGGGATGGGAGTGCAGGGCCCCACTGAACATCCTGGAGGAAGCAGGCCAGGGAGGAGCCCTGGAAGGAGATTTTAAGGAGTGGTCAGCCCCCTGTCATTGGGACCTCTGGAAAGGTGTGTGGCAGCAGTGAGAAATGACCCAGGGGACAGCTGCTAGTCTCCCAGAATTCAGCCTCAGATGCTTGCTGTTGTGACTATTGCTCACAGGCCAAGTCTTTGCTCCTAAAGAAAGAAGAAAAGCGTGGGTGTGGGGAGGAGGGGCAGGAAAGAAGTTGCACACGTTTCTACAACAGAAGTCCCCCTGAGATGGGGCTGTGATGTGCCCTCCCTCTTGGAGCTGATGTTTGGTGAGGGGCCTGGCCGGGTGCCCAAGGCTGTGACTCCAGCCTGCGTGGCTCCTGTCAGGAGCACAGAGAAGGGACTGAGGTCAGCTCTGGGTCAATGATGTTCCTTGTCCCCATGAAATCACAGAATTTACAGCTGAAAGAGATTTATAGATGGTTTGCTTCAACCTCAGTCTTGGAGTCTGGAGACAAAAGGTTTAAGAGATTTAGATAAAATTGTACCACCAATTACTAACAATTCAGACTAAGTGTCAGGCCATCTGCCCACATCTGGGGATTCACTTTTCTCCTGCGCTAAGTATTTATATGGTAATGTTGTGTATATATGTGTATGTGTGTCACACTTATATGTGTATGTTGTGAAAGTTGAGTGTGCATACATGTGCATGTGTGTATTATATGCATAAGTATGTGTATGTGTGTGTGCACATGTGCATATGTGAACTGTGTGTATGTGCTCCTACGGGTGAGTGTATGTGTGCATATACATATATAAATTTGTGTTTTTGTGTATGTATGTGTGTGATGTGTGTACTGTGTACAAATGTGTGCGTGTGCATGTGTTTTCATGAGGCAAAGGATTCTCTGGCCCTAAAGACCTGCTCTTCTGGTCTTGGCCCTCACCAATGCATTCATGAGTGCCTGTTTCCCATAGTCAGAGCAGGTGCGCACTGTCTTCTTCCCCCAGCTCCCCACCATCCCCACCCATATCTGAGCCCCATGGGTCCTGGAGAGCCAGAGGTTGCTTCACAGTCAGTGCTGATGATAATCTTTCTGTCTTGCAAAAAAGGAAGGCCAGTCACCCTAGAGCGAGGCCAGTGCTTACTCCTGTGAATCATGTGAATCTGTGATTCTCCTCTCATGGAAAGGAGAAGCTGGGCATTTATTGCTGACCCTTCTGCCTCTGCTACAAGTCAGCAAACCAAAGTCTTCCTGTGCGGGCCCTCCCCAAAGCTCAGGCAACACCCTTGGCTTTCGGGACACTTTGATGCAATGGAAGTTTTATCCCTTGGTCTTTTTTTCTTGACATATTTTCATATAACTGAAATCATGCAAAATGTACAATTATTTACACTGCTTTTTTTTTAAATCTGACATCATGACAGCTACTTTTCAGTGTTATTAGAAGGTCTTCAGATATATCAGTTTTTTTTTTTAATGTTTTATTCATTTCTAGGAGAGAGAGAGAGAGAGAGAGACAGCGTGAGCAGGGGAGGGTCAGAGAGAGAGGGAGTCACAGACTGAAACAGGCTCCAGGCTCTGAGCTGGCAGTCAGCACAGAGCCCGACGCGGGGCTCGAACCCATGAACCGCGAGATCATGACCCAAGCAAAAGTCGGACGCTTAACCGACTAAGCCACCCAGGCGCCCCCAGATATATCAGTTTTAATGACACATAGGACAATGGTGTTGCCATATCTTGATTCACTTAACTGTTCCCAACCATGAAACGCTGAGGAGTATTTCCCTATTATCATTAAAGACGGGTTCAACATCTGTCCGCACAATTTCCTTTTTCGTATTTTTGATTGGACATGGAACTTCTTTTGTGTGTGGGGGTTTTCACAAGACAATTAAAATGCAAGGAGAGAAGCATTTATTGCTGAGCACAGAATTACATGTGTGTTTCTCTAGATCTGGTTTTCTTTTTTCCTGGAAAAAAAACATTATTTTATTAGCTGTTGACCTACCTTATGATACTCTCACTACATTTTTTGCTACATATAACAACTTTAAAAATATCACTATTCCACCATCATCATTAGTTAATATATAGTTAGTGGTCATTTTGAAAACTTTCAGATTCAAAGCTCATTATTGGTAATGCCATATAAATATTTAAGATTATTTTTCAATCTGGGGAAACTCTATCCAATTTTAAAAATTTTTATGATTTTAACACACAATGTTATATTAGTTTCAGGTATGTAACATAGTGATTTGACAGTACTGTACATTATACAGTGCCCACCACCAGATGTGCACTTCATCTGTCACTACACAATGTTATTACATTATGGCTATATTTCCTGTGCTGTATTTTCCATTGTGATGAGGTATTTATTTTGTAAGTGGGAGTTTATACCTTTTAGTCCCTTTCACCTATTTTTCCCATCCCCTACCTCCTCCTTTCTGGCAATGGCTGACTTGTTTTTTGTATTTATGGGCCTGTTTTGGATTTTGTTTGTTCATTTGTTTTGTTTTTTAGATTCCACATATAGATGGAATCATATGGTATGTGTCTTTCTCTGTCTGACTTATTTCATATTTCACTTAGCATAATACCCTTTAAGTCCATCTATGTTGTTGCAAATGACAAGATCTTATTCTTTTTTATTGCTGAGTAATATTCCATTGTGTATATATGTCACATTTTCTTCCTCCATTCATCCATCAGTGGACACTTGGGCTGCTTCCATTCTTTGGCTATTGTAAATAATGCTGCAATAAACATAGGGGTTTATATACTTTTTAAAATTAATGTTTTCATCTTCTTTGGGTAAATACCCAGAAGTGGAATTATTGGATCATATGGATGGGAAAAATAGGTGAAAGGGACTAAAAGGTATAAACTCCCACTTACAAAATAATATCTCATCACAATGGGAAGTACAGTACAGGAAATATAGTCATAATGTTGTAATAACATTGTGTAGTGACAGATGAAGTGCACGTATGGTGGTGGGCTATGTTACACACCTGAAACTAATATAATATTGTATGTTAAAATTATAAAAATTTTTAAAAACTGGATAGAGGTTCTCCAGATTAAAAAATAATCTTAAATATTTATATGGCATTACCAGTAATGAGCTTTGAATCTGAAAGTTTTCAAAATGACCACTAACTATATATTAACTAATATATAGTGATATTTTTAAAGTTGTTATATGTAGCAAAAAATGTAGTGAGAGTATTATAAGGTAGGTCAACAGCTAATAAAATAATGTTTTACCAGATCTAGAGAAACACACATGTAATTTTGTGCTCAGCAATAAATGTTTCTCTCCTTGCATTTTAATTGTCTTGTGAAAACCCATGACCCATATGGATCATTTAATTCTTTGAGGAGCATCCATACTGTTTTCCACAGTGGCTGCACCAGTTTCCATTACCACCAACAGTGCCAAGGGGGTTTTCCTTTCTTATGAATACTTGTTCTTTCTTGTCTTTTTGATACTAGCTATTCTAACCGGTATGAGGTGATATCTCATTGTGGTTTTGATTTGCATTTCCCTGATGATCAGTGATATGGAGCATCTTTTCATGTATCTGTTGGCCATCTGTATATCTTCCTTGCAAAAATGTCTATCCAGGTCCTGTGTCCTTTGTTTATACTGATTATTTGTGTAGTTTTATTGATGTTGAGTTGTATAAATTCATTACATATTTTGGGTACTAACTTCTTACCAGATATATAATTTGCAAATATTTTTTTCCATTCAGCTTTTTCATTTTATTTATGGTTTCATTCACTGTGTAAAAGCTTTTCATTTTGTTGTGGTCACAATAATTTCTTTTTGCTTTTGTTTTCCTTGCCTGAGGAGACATATCCAGAGACATGTTGCTAAGGCTTATGTCCAAGAGATTACGGCCTATGTTTTCTTTCAGGAGTTTTATGATTTCACATCTTTAGAGATATTTAGTTCATTCATTCGTTTTGAGTTTATTTTTGTGAATAGTGTAAGAAAGTGGCCCAGTTTCATGCTTATGCATATAGCTGTCCAATTTTCCCAGCACCATTTATTGAATAGGCTGTCTTTTCCTTATTGCATATCCTTGCCTTTTTTTTTTTTGGTCATAGATTAATTGACCATTTAAGCATTTCTGGGCTTTCTATCCAGTTCCACTGAATTATGTGTCTATGTTTGTGCTGGTACTATATTGTTCTAATTACTCTACATTTGTGGTATATCTTGAAATCTGGGATTATAATACCTCTAGCTCTGTGTTTTGCAAAATTGCTTTGGGTATTTAAGGTCCTTGTGGTTCCATATAAAGTTTAGGATTATTTGTTCTAGTTCTGTGAAAAATACTATTGAGATTTTGATAATGATTGCATTAAATCTGTAGATTGCTTTGGGTGGTGTGGACATTTAAACAATATTTGTTCTTCCAACCCATGAGCACGGTGTATCTTTCCGTTTGTTTGTATTGTCTTAATTTATTTCATCAATGTCTTATAGTTTTCAGAGTATAGGTCTTTATCTCCTTGGTTAAATTTATTCCTAGGTATTGTATTTTATTTTTGGGGTGTATGTGTATATATATATAGAATAGAATATATATATATATAGAATAGAAAAATAGAATTTTTTCTTAAAAATTTTCCTCCTACCTTATTATTAGTTTATAAAAATGCAACCGATTTCTGCATATTAATTTTGCATCTTGCCACTTTACTGAATCTGTTTATTGGTTTTAATAGTTTTTTGGTGAAGTCTTTAGGGTTACCTATATATAGTATCACGTCATCTGAAAATAGTGACAGTTTTATTTCTTCCCTACCAATTTGAATGTCTTTTATTTCTTTCTCTTCTCTGATTGCTGTGGCTAGGACTTCTAGTACTATGCGGAATAAAAGTGACAAGATTGGACATCCTTGTCTTGTTCCTGACCTTAAGGGACAAACTCTCAGTTTTTCAACATTGAGTGTGATGTTAGCTGTGGGTATATGATATATGGCTCTTATATTGAGGTATGTTCTCTCCAAATATAAAGAAAAGAAAGTTTAAAAGAAAAAAAATAGAAAAGTTTTAGAACAATGGACATTTCTTTCAAAGGAATAATTTAATCTCAGAAAAAAACCCATCCATTTGTCCTTATTTATATGTTTCACTGCAGTAATGACCACTTTGTTGTGGGCAGTATGGCTTTCAAGTTTATTATTATTTTGTTTGTCCAAAGTAAAGCTCTATACTGTGTATAGAAGTGTGAAGAAAGCCTGACAAGCTCCTTCCCATGAAATATTTCATGGCCATGTGGATCCCATCCTCTGACATTATAAAACTCACTCTGTGTTTCACAGGCAAGGCCTCACTTTGGGAAGCACAGTGATTCTGGCTGCTCTTGAAATATGGTAACAGATCTCAGTGTTAGGAGGAAATCTGGAGTCACACTCATGGTCAGACCATCGCCCTGTCATGAATCAAAGGGCCAGTGGGTCTCTCCTCTCCCAGATCCTGGGATAGAGAATGGGAAAAGCAAGTTTTAGTTCCTATATATCATGACACTTGCCTCTTGACTGCTTGGATTCTTCTGAGCTCACTGATCTTCCACTATGGAAATCACGGGGCATCAACTGAGAACAGTTCCCTTTGCAAAAGGAAAGCACACACCTGAGGTGGAGAACAGTAGGTTATGGGGATGGAGTTCCCCACCCAGGACACAGGAACCCAGAGCTGAGAGCACCTGGCTGATGTGGCAAAAATGTCCTAACTCATTAGAGAGACAGTGGTATTTTCTTTTTTGTGTCTCAACTTTCATCCTTGATAGTGGCTCAGTAGGATTGAAAGTTAAATTGAGTCCAATTGAATGGAAGGACAAGCCTAAGGAGAAACTGTACACCTTAGTTTCCTAGATCTCAGCAACCCTCTGCATTTCCTTCCATGTTCTGGAAATCAGTTAACCCCTTTCAGATTCAACAGTGATTCCAAACCTACCCTTGGCCTTACTGTCCACACTGTCCAGAACTCTCATATATTTTTATTCTTCTTAAAATAAAGTCCACCCTTGTGGACTCAGGAATTTCATTTGGGGTGTCAAATGCTGAATGGCTAATCCTTCTTCTTTTCATTCCTGGTGTTAAAATCCTGATCTTCTGTGAGATAAGGATGTCCTTGGCTATAGAAAGGACATGTCCTTAGAAAAGAAACACAAACCCAAAAAGAACACTGACATTTTCAGAAAACCTCATTCCCCTGTGTTACACATGTACGGGTCTGCAGGTGGTTACAGGGCTCCTCTCAGCATCTGATACGGTCTCCCCAGCCCCACCCCAGCCCTGCCACCCCTGCCCCAGGACCTGCTCTAGAAGAAATAACTCAGGAGTGGGGGGTGTTCTGCTAGGAGAAGAGAGTAGTGGTTCCTAGGGGTAGATGGGAGGATCTCCCCATGAGTCCATGCACAGTCACAGACACAGGAGGCACTTTCCAGAAATGTTGAATGGACACAGTGGCTGAGGGTTACAGTCTGTGCCTAGGGTAATGATGTGAGCCCCCAGGGGAAAATGTGGTCCCTTGGTTGCTGTCCCCAGGACTCCAGCGTAAAGCATTAGCTGTTGTCCTCTGCAATTTTTCTTTAATGGTCTTTACTGATGGCCAGCCTTCAATCCAGGGTCTGGTACAGCCCTGTGTGCTGCCTTGTCTGGAGTTACCAAACCCTGGCTCTCTGCTCACCAGCTGAGGAAGCTTCCAAGCTTCTCCAAGCTTCAGTTCATTCATCCATAAGATGGGACAAAGAGTATTATGGTAAGTGAGCAATACATCCCAGTTGTCTACTGGCTTTAAGAAGCCACAAGAAAGTAGACTGGAATTTTGGATGCATTATTTCCCCATTTTGCTTATTTGTTCATTCTAAGTTTTTCATAATGATTATTTTATTTGTTTTTAAACTAGAAAATTAATAGGGGGTGGCACAAAAACAGACACAGACCAATGAAATAGAATAGAGAACTCAGAATTGGACCCAAAAGTATACAGCCACCTAATCTTTGACAAAGCAGAAAAGAGGATCCAATGGAAAAAAGACAGCCTCTTTAACAGATGGTGCTGGGAGAACTGGACAGCAACATGCAGAAGAATGAAACTATACCATTTTCTCACACCATACACAAAAATAAACTCAAAATGGATCAAGGACCTGAATGTGAGACAGGAAACCATCAACACCCTAGAGGAGAAAGCAGGAAACAACCTTCTTGACCTCCACCGCAGCAATTTTGTACTTGACACATACCCAAAAGAAAGGGAATCAAGAGAAAAAATAAACTATTGGGACCTCATCAAGATTAAAAGCTTCTGCACAGCAAAGGAAACAACCCATAAAACTAATAGGCAGTCGATGGAATGGGAAAAGATAGTTGCAAATGACATATCAGATAAAGGGTTAATATCCAAAATCTATAAGGAACTCACCAAACTCCACACCCAAAAAACAAACAACCCAGTGAAGAAATGGGCAGAAGACATGAACAGACACTTCTCCAAAGAGGACATCCAGATGGCCAACAGACACATGAAACGATGCTTCATCTCTGNCAATAGCCAAAACATGGAAAGAGCCTAAGTGTCCATCAACGGACGAATGGATCAAGAAGATGTGGTTTATCTATACAATGGAATACTCCATGGCAATGAGAAAGAATGAAATCTGGCCATGTGTAGCAACATGGATGGAACTTGAGGGTGTTATGCTGAGCGAAATAAGTCAGGCAGAGAAGGACAGCTACCATATGTTTGCACGTATAGAAGGATTAGGAGGAACTTAATGGAGGACCATGGAGGAGAAGAAGGGGGGAAATAGTGTGGGAGAGGGAGGGAGGCAAACCATGAGAGACTCTTGAATGCTGAGAACAAACTGAGGACTGATGGGGTGGGGGGGATGGGCATGGAGGAGGGCACTTGTTGGGATGAGCACTGGGTATTGTTGGAAACCAACTTGACAATAAACTATAAAAAAAAAAGAAAATTAATAGGGGATCACATGAGAAGCTGCTGGAAAAACAATTGCCAAAGTCCCTAGGAGAATCCTTGAAAATAGTTACTACCAAGGTATTTACTAAAACCTTAGTGGGAGGAGACAAACCAGAATGATGATGAGCTTACAATTCCATCCCCAGGAGCAGGATATAAGGAACTTGTGACATGAGCCAGGAAACTGGCTTGGTTAATATTTGTAATCTAATGAAAAAGGCAGTGGTTTATTGTAAAAATTCACACACTCTGTATTTTTACAATAAACCACTGCCTTTTTCATTAGATTACAAATAGATCAGGACTTGGAGACTGAAATTTTAAGACAACTGTTTACTGATGCCTGCTGGCAAGTCTAGTTTGCCAGGACCAATTAGAGAATAAATCTACTAGAAGTTAAGAGAGTTGTTTATGACTTGGTTATTATTTTTCTGAGAACATGCAAGAGGAGAGGGGGAAGAACACCAGCTTCCCAGATGGATCGTTGGTCATCAAGGTTGTAAAGGTAAGGCCTGGTCTAAACATTACATTTTGTCAGAATTTCTTCCCAGTTGACCTATTTCAGTGCATGGTGCATATTTGGGGGCTCAAAAGCAGAGAAATGCTGGGGGGAAAGCCATCATTATGGAAGCTGGTTTGGTTGGTTAACTCCCAGGTCACCTTAATTCTTTATTTCCAAATTTGAGGAGAGAGCAATGTATAGAATGGCGCCAGCTGAATATTGTGACCTTATGTCCCTAATATTCTGTCCATTTCTTCTGTATCCTATGACCTCAGGTTCTCTCTGTCCTACCCAGATCTCAGGGCCTTGTTACCTGTCTTATTATTTTTCTGTGTTGTCTAACAATTCTAAAATCTTTAGTGATATATCTTTTTTTGTTGTTTAAAAGTTTTTAAATTATTTTTTATTTTTTATTTTTTTCTTAAATAGTTTATTGTCAAGTTGGTTTCCATATAACACCCAGTGCTCATCCCAACAAGTGACCTCCCCCATGCCCATCACCCCCTCTCCCCTCTCCCCCACCCCCATCAGCCCTCAGTTTGTTCTCAGCATTCAAGAGTCTCTCATGGTTTGCCTCCCTCCCTCTCCCCAACTATTTTTCCCCTTCTTCTCCCTCATGGTTCTGAACTATTGGGACCTCATCAAGATAAAAAGCTTCTGCACGGCAAAGGAAACAATCAATAAAACTAGCAGGCAACTGATGGAATCGGAAAAGATAGTTGCAAACGACATATCAGATAAAGGGCTAGTATCCAAAATCTATAAAGAATCACCAAACTCCACACCCAAAAAGCTAATAATCCAGTGAAGAAATGGGGAGAATACATGAACAGACACATCTCCAAAGAGGACATCCAGATGACCAACAGACACATGAAACGATGTTCAGTGTCCCTAATCATCAGGGAAATATAAATCAAAACCACACTGAGATACCATCTCATACTGGTCAGAGTGGCTAAAATGAACAAATCAGGAGACTTAGAGATATATCTTAAGGTATGACCTGAACAAGGTTGTTTTGAAGATATATGGGCCCTCTTAAATTCCAGAACATCACTAACAATAATAATAGTAGCTATATGCTGGGAAAGTATGCTAAACACTATACAATTTATCCTCTATAATCCTTACAATACCCCTCAGAAGTAGGCATTTTTTTAAAGTTTATTCTGAGAGAGAGAGTACTGTCAGTGCAGAGCCAGATGTGGGCTCAAAATCACTAACTGTGAGATTGTGACTTGAACTGAAATCAAGAGTTGGATGCTTAACCGACCGAGCCACCCAGCACCCATGAAGTAAGCATTTTTTTTAAAGAATTTTTTTAAGTTTATTTATTTGGAAAGAGAGAGAGAGTGGAGGAGGGGCACAGAGGGCAGAGAGGGAGAGAGAGAGAGAGAGAGAGAGAGAGAGAGAGAATCCTAAATAGGTTCCATGCCATCAGCACACAGCCAGATGTAGGGCTGAAACTCACAAACCATGAGATCATGATCTGAGCTGAAATCAAGAGTCAGATGCTCAACTAACAGAGCCACCCAGATGCCCTGAATTAGGTATTTTTAATTTTCTTTGACAGGTGAGAGAATGAAGCTGTGTGAGGTGAAGGGTCTTGCCTAAGTTTACAATACTGTTAAGAAGCTGAATCAAGATTTGAACCCAGAAGTATAAATGGCAAAATGGTCACCACAGTAACTTTAATTAACATCCAGCATGTCATGTAGTTACAATTTTTTTCTTTGTCATAGGAATTTTTAAGTTTTACTCTCTTAGCAACTTCAAATACACAGTACAGCACTGTTCACCATAGCCTCCATGCTGGCCATTACATCCCAAGAACTTAGTTATCTAGTAACTGGAAGTTTATACCTTTTGTCTCCCTGCCCCAGCCCCAAGAAGTTTCTTATAAAAGGAAACATTCAATTACCCTATGATCCAGCAACTGTATGTCTCCCCTCGCCCCCCCCTTTCAATCAGCCCCTCCACCTTGGTAGTGTTTTAAGTGTTTCTGACCCAGCCTGCCTCCAGGACCAAGCTTGGGACCTGCTCCTTCATCTACAGTCCACAGACATATACTTATTTTTTAAGTTTATTTATTTATTTATTTATTTAGAGACAGAGAAGGGGAGAGGTAGAGAGAGAAGGAGAGAGAATCTCAGGCAGACTCCATGATGCCAGCACAGAGCCAGATGTGGGGCTTGAACTCACGAACCGTGAGATCATGACCTGAACTGAAACCAAGAACTGGTTGCGTAACTAACTGAGCCACCCAGGCGCCCCAGATGTATTTAAAATGAACACTGGGGTGCCTGTGCGACTCAGTTAATTAGGCGACCAGTTCTTGATTTCAGCTCAGGTCATGGTCTCACAGTTCATAAGTTCAAGCCCTGCATCTGGTTCTGAGCTGGCAGTATGGAGCCTGCTTGGGATTCTCTCTCTCTTCTCTCTCTCTCATTCAAAAATAAATAAACTTAAAACAATATATAAAAATGAGCACCTGCCACAGGCCCATTAGAGTCAATGGAACAAATCCAACACTGTCTGTGCTATTTGACAGGTTCCATTCTCTTTTCTGCGGATACCAGTACTTGTGAAGAGTGAACATAAGAAGTCTGAGAGTGAAGCCAACAGCCAGAAACCAGAGCGGATGTGTGGAAGCAACGCGCACTGGGGGTGATGACATCGCTCACGGAGTTTCCTCCCACACCTACTAAACTCTTGATGGAATCCAGCTGTGCTTCAAGAGAAACTACCTGTTACCCATGCAAAGACAATAAACTATTTTCAAGCATATGGACTTAGGTTTCTGTCATTTGAAACTGGAAGAGTGATGACTAATGGAGAAACCGGTACTTGGAAATACGGTGTTATAAATAAAAGTCTGTACAATGTGGATTGGCTGAGCTGTGATAGCGTAGATGCAGTGAGCGTAGCTCTCTCCTTACTAAGTAAGCTGAGACGCTGGAAATGTGGCTGACCTGTCACCTATTGTCCCTAGGGGTATAGACAATGCCTAACCAGGCTGGAATATTAGGAATCTTGGCAGGAAAAAGTGAGAACGTAGGAGGTAGTGGTTACCCCTTGCTGCCTGCACTAAGCTCCAGCAAGAAACGCGCTTCCCTTACAGAGAAACTTCTGTGCACGCCAGCCCATCAAGACACAGAGGGAAGAAAAGAAAACCTGTGCACAACAATTGAAATCATTTTAGATTCTGTTCATCTTTTTTCCTGCAGGGTTAGAGGCACTAAATTCCTGCCACAGGCTAATGTTGGATTGAAGCTAAATATGTAATATATGAAGCTAAATAAGAGAGCAGGAGGAATCAACAGCTTTTCTCTCAGGCTTTTTCGTTTTCCTTTTGTAATATTCTTTACCTTTTGACCCCTACTCACTTCTCCCACCCTACAGCCCCTGTGTCTGGCAACCACCAATTTGCTTTCTGTATCTATGAGCTTAGTTTGGTTTTCTGTTTGTTTGCTTGATTTTTCTTTTTCTTTTTTTTGTTTTGATTCCACATATAGGAGAGATCATATGATATTTATCTTTGTCTGGCTTATTTTGCTTGGGATAAGGCCCTCAAGGTCCATCCATGTTGTCACAAATGGCAAAATTCCATTCTTTTTTATGGATGAATAATATTCCATTATATATACATAATATATATACAGTCTATGTATATATATCACATCTTCTTTATCCATTCATCCATTGATCAACACTTAGGTTGTTTCTATATCTTGACTCCTTTAAGTAATGCTGAAATGAATATGGGGGTGCATATATCTGTTTGAGTTAGTGCTTCCCTTTTTTTGGATAAATACCCAAATTGGAATTGCTGGATCTTATGGTAGTTCTAGTTTTAATTTTTAGGGGGCCTCCATACTTTTTCCCAAAATGGCTGCACCAGTTTACTTTGCCACCAACAGTGCACAAGAGTTCCCTTTTCTCAACATCCTTGCCACAATTCTTAATATTGTCCTTTTGAAAATAGTTGTCCTAACAGGTGTAGGTGAAAGCTCTTTATGGTTTTCATTTGCATTTCCTGATAATTAATGATGATGAGCATCTCTTCATGTACCTGTTGGCCATCTGTGTATCTTCTTTGGAAAAATGTTTATTTATATCTTCTGACCATTTTTAATTTTTTAATTTTAATTTTTTAAAATTTTAATGTTTTTATTTATTTTTGAGAGAGAGAGAGAGAGACAGAGCATGAGTGGGGGAGGGGCAGAGAAAGAGGGAGACACAGAATCCAAAGCAGGATCCAGACTCTGAGCTGTCAGCACAGAGCCCGACCCTGGGCTCAAACTCACGAACAGTGAGATCATGACCTGAGCCGAAGTTGGATGCTTAACCAACTGAGCCACCCAGGTGCCCCTCCTGTGACCATGTTTTATTTTTTTTTTCCTTTGCTATTAAATTGTATGAGTTCTTGGAGCACCTGGGTGGCTCAGTTGGTTAAGCATCCGACTTCAGCTCAGGTCATAACCTTGCAGTTTGTGAGTTCGAGCCATGCACAGAGTGCGTGGNGAGGGGCAGAGAAAGAGGGAGACACAGAATCCAAAGCAGGATCCAGACTCTGAGCTGTCAGCACAGAGCCCGACCCTGGGCTCAAACTCACGAACAGTGAGATCATGACCTGAGCCGAAGTTGGATGCTTAACCAACTGAGCCACCCAGGTGCCCCTCCTGTGACCATGTTTTATTTTTTTTTTCCTTTGCTATTAAATTGTATGAGTTCTTGGAGCACCTGGGTGGCTCAGTTGGTTAAGCATCCAACTTCGGCTCAGGTCATGATCTCACTGTTCGTGAGTTTGAGCCCAGGGTCGGGCTCTGTGCTGACAGCTCAGAGTCTGGAGCCTCCTTCAGATTCTGTATCTCCCCCCATCTCTGACCCTCCCATGTTCATGTTCTCTCTCAATAATAAATAAAAATGTTAAAATTAAAAAAATAAATTGTATGAGTTCTTTATATATTTTGGATATTAAACCCTTATTAGATGTATGGTTTGCAAATATTTTCTCCCACTTGGTAGGCTGCCTTTTCATTTTGTTAATGATTTTCTTTGCTGCGCAGAAGCTTTTTAGTTTTCTGTAGTTTTTCCACTTGTCTGTTTTTGCTTTCGCTGCTTTTGGAGTCAGATTCAAAAAATCATCACCAACACCTACATCAATGAGCTTACTGCCTCTGCTTTCTTGTAGAAGTTTTATGCCCTCAAGTTTTACATTTGAGTTAATTTTTTCAATGGTATAAGGAAATGGTTCTGTTTCATTCTTCTGTGTGTTGTGGCCCAGTTTTCCCAACAGCATTTATGAGGAGATTATTCTTTCTCCATTGTATATTCTTACCTACTTTGTTGTAAATTAATTGGCCATATATTCATTGGTTTATTTCCATGCTTTCTATTTGTTTCATTGATCTATGTGTCTATTTTTGTGCCAACAAAAGGGACATGGGATTTCTCTGTATTATTTCTTACAAGTGCATGTGATTCTATAATTATCTCAAAAGAAAAAAGTTTAATAAGAGAAATGCTTATCTGTATGTTGGAAAGCTAAAGAGCGGTTGCTGTGTTGAACAAAGGCTACTTCTTAGCCACCAGCACCCATTTCCTCTTGTCCTGGTCCAAGCATGCAATTTCATTTTTCTTTTCTTTTCTCTTTTCTTTTCTTTTCTTTTCTTTTCTTTTCTTCTGACTTCTTTTTGAGAAATCATTATATGATTCTCCCATTCAGTCTTGGTGGGGCTATAATCAAGGTGGTATGCCTTTCTCTAGACACAGGATGGGATATTAATAGATGTCATCTTCCAGATCTTGAATCTCAAGCAGAGTGATGCAGGATGGAAGAAACCATGTGAATCTCTTCATTCCAACAGCTGAGCCCTGACACTGTTGCTGAATATTTCCTGTGACTCAGATGCCACTGTTGTCTTGGATTCTAGTTGTTTGGTCCTGACATCTGTTTTTCCAGCCTGATGTCAATTCTGTGAATATCCCAGTATCTTTTCCCAAATACCTTTTAAAAAGACTAGTTCAGTTGGTTCGGCTTATCTTTTATTTGGTCTTCAGGGAGATCCCACAACCACTTGAGCTGTTAATTACTCAGGATTCACTCAGCACTAACTCAAACTCAAAGATTTTTTGTTCTTTGCGTAGGCTAAATTAGAATACCCCCCAATTCCAAATTTAGATCATTGGGAAAGGCAGCAAGCTTTCAGAGGCTTTCTCACATAGAAGTTACTATGAAAACAAAAGCAGTAATATATTTAGGCTACTTAACAATACTTAGCATATCATTAAGTGTCAACAAATGCTACCAAGGTGGTGATGATAATGATGATTTTTCAAATCGTAGAATATCTGAATTAAAAGTTGCAAGTAACTTGTTCTTGTTGCTGATAAAGCGAAACCAAAGTGAAGTGGTTATTTTAATAAATCAATGACACACTTGTAATTTTCTGGTCATTGGAATGCAGATAATAACAATTCATGAAGAACTAGCTGCTATGACTTTATACCAGTCAAAATATAACATTTCCTACGTATATCTGATGGAGATTGGGGGGAAGTTACCTGTTAGGGCACACACAAATGCTTACTGTGAATATCTTCTTCAGTTACTGTTAAATTGTCTGGAAATGATTTTTCTCTCTATTAATGGATCAATTTGGTGCTACTAGAAAGATGTAAAATATTTGGAAACTGTAATGGATGTGATATAAAACAATAGTGTGGATTTTTAAAGTCCTCATAATCTACAATAATTTGGAGTAGTGAACTGGATAATTACCCTAAATAAATGGTTGGCTGAACTAATAAATTTTCCCCAAGATGCATGAACATACTGTAAGTCCTTGAAAGCAAGCACTATTTCAGAGATTTTATTTTCTATGGGATGACTTGGAGCAGATAGCTTAGTAGAGGTGAGGTGTCTCATAGCAGAGCATAAAAACAAACTTTCTGAACAGAAAAGTCAACTATAGAAGAAAAAACAGCTCTTCCCTGCAAGGAAAGTCAGTTCCCACCTCTTCCCATCTTCTGCTCCTTCTCAGTGATGCACACATCTTAGCTTCCCTGGGAGATGTCCTAGCGCTGCGCTGCAGAAACACGGACTAAGGATCTGGNCTGCTCTCTGAAAGAGTGTTAAAAGAATAAAAAAAAAAAAAAAAAAAAAAAAAGAACGAAATCAGTAACTAATTATTCTCTCATAGCTTTAGAGATGAAAGAATGGTATTTAAACCCTGTGTCAGCTGAGTATTTTAGAATAATTTACAGAAGAAAGTGAGGCCCTGATGGGTGAACAGGCTTCCCAGAAGCTCATCCTGAGTTTGGAAGGCTCTGTCCACTGACAGCTGCCCTGTGGCTTCGGGTGAACCCAGACTGCAGGCAGTGGTGACTCGGAGCAGCTTGAGGTCAGGCTTTCCTTTTTCAGCAGCTTTTCTGAGGGAGGCTTACTGTTGCTGCTTATTTCTACCACATTAACAAGCACAGATAGTAGTTTTACTTGGGGCACGACTCTAGGGCCAATAGAAAGATTCTTGGCTACTTTATTATAGGTTTTTTTTTCTTAATATAGAAAAGGCAGGAATCTGCTCAATATCCTGATGCAGATTTCTATTTTTCACAATGCCGCTTTCCTTTTTTTTGTCCTGGTCTCAACAGTTTTATACTAATACAGTTTCTATTGAGATAGAATTTTACACAGATTAAAATGAACATATCTTAAGTGAATAGCCTGGTCAATCTTGACAGGTTTATACACCCATGTAACTGTCCCCTGGATCACAATTTAGAAATTTCCATCCTTCTAGAAAGTTCTCTTGTGCCCCTTTCCAGTCAATATTTCCCTTGCGGGTAACCATTGTTCTGATATCTATCACCATAGATTGGTTTTTGCCTGCTCAAACTCCATATACTATGTTCTTTTCACATGTGCCTTTTTTTACTTGACATAGTATTTTTGAGATTCATGTTGTTGCACGTAGAGATAGTTTGTTCTTTTTAAATTGTGGAGTGTTAACTACTACCATGTATTTATCCACTCTTCTTAGATGGACACTTGTCCATCCGTTTCCAGTTGGAAGTTATTATGAGTAAAGTTGCTATGAACATTATGGCTTGAGTAGATCTTAACACTGGAATTGCGGAGTCCAAGGTGTATAATTACCCTTATAAGAAACTGATGAACCACTGTCCAGAGTGGTTTACCCTTTTACCCTCACTAGTAATGTCTGAGATTTCCTGTGGTTCTGAAACTGTGCCCATAGTGTTTGTAAGGTTAAAACTGTCACTCACAGACACCCACTCACCTTCATTCTTCACAGGAATGTTAATCTTATCTTTTATAGGCAAACAACAAGAAGAGCTCTAGCTGGCCTAGACCACTTTGAGCTTGATCAATGGTGGACTTATGTCTGTACGGACGGACTGTGGGGGGGAGGGTCTAACAGTTACCTGTATCTCATTATAATGTTAAAATCTCCACTCAAGGTTCATTAACATAACATGTATAGGTATTCTAAGTACACCTGTGTGAACATCTGCCTGCCTTTACATGGATAACAAACCTTTATTTTTCTGAATGTTCATCCTAACCCTAAAGAAAGAAACCCATTTATCCCATTTATCCCCACTAGCGAGTCACAGCTTTGGAAAAAGACTTCCTGTGATTTCCTTATTTGCTGCAAATGCAGTTTTCTTTGTGGTGACAATTCCACGTGCTGTAGTCTCTACCTGTAAATTCACCGAGGAGTAAACTCATGTTAGTTCAGTTACAGTTCCACATCCCCATCCACGCTCAGTATTGCACCCTTGTCAATTTCATCCATTCTGCTGGGTATGAAATGCCATTTCATTGTAATCTCATCGATTTTTAAGAAAGCTTAAGCCCTCTTAGCACTCTCAAATGACCTTCTAAATTCTAATAGGCAAGAAAAGCTAACTATAATTTACAATAGATTAGCATGATGGGTAAAACATGAGACATTAATTGTATTTTAAGTTCTGTGAGTATCGTCCTAGGACATGTATGACTAAAATATCACCTTGGAAGCCAAATTTAAGAATATTACTAGCTGTATCTTGGCTTGTAACATATAAGCTTACTTACACTACACTTTATGGTTCATTTCACCAATCTTATGACCGGGTTCGTGGAAAGTAAAAAGTAAGTAGGGATTGCCTGTGTATCAAATTTTTGAATAACTATTTTCTGAAATAAGCAAGACCTCTGGAAAGATTTTGTATTTGAGCTCTTATACAATTCAACCAAGTAAATTTGAAGATCTATATTGGCTTTATTAAATAATTCATGAGTTGAGCAGCATTCCACCTGGCAAATAGAGCAGAATTCCACTGAACTAAGCAAAAGAAACATATATATATATGTGTATATATATATATATATAATGTTTTTATTTATTTTTGAGAGAGAGAGAGACAGTGTGAGCAGGTCACAGAGACATGGAGACACAGAATCCGAAGCAGGCTCCAGGCTCTGAGCTAACTGTCAGCACAGAGCCCGACGTGGGGCTCCAACCCACGAACCGTGAGATCATGACCTGAGCCAAAGTTGGTTCCTTAACCAAATGAGCCACCCAGGCACCCCAAGCAAAAGAAACATTTTAAAAGGCAGAGAGAAGGTATTAAAAAAAAGAGGAAAGAAAAAAAGAAACAATCAACAAAATTAAAAGACAACCTACTGAATAGGAGAAGATATTTGTAAATCATATATCCAATAAAAGGTAATGAGAACTGATACAACTTAGCACTGAAAAACCCAAATAATCCAACTTAAAAGGGAAGATAAAAAAGGGAAAAAAACACAGATAGATATTTTTCCAAAAAGGACATACAGACAGCCAACAGACACATTGAGAAAATGCTCAATATCAGTCATCATTGAGGAAATGCAAATCAAAACCACAATGAGATATCACCTCACACTTGTCATAATAGCTAAAATAAAAAATACAAAAAATAGTAAGTGTTGATGAGGATGTAGAGAAAAAGGAAGTCTAGTGTGTGCACTGTTGATGGGAATACAAACTAGTATAGCCACTGTGAAAAATAGTATGGAGGTTCCTCAAAAAAATAAAAATAAAACTGCCTTATGACCAAGTACTTGCACTACTGGGTATTTACCCAAAACATACAGGAACACTAATTCAAAAGGATATATGTACCCCTGTGTTCATTGCAGCATTATTTACTATAGTCAAATTATGGAAGCAGCCCAAGTGTCCATCGACAGATGAATGCATCAAGAAGAGGTGACATGTAGGTATACATTGCTATTCTGGGAGGCTAAGAGTGAGTTTCTGAGACACAGACCCTATAGCTTCTGTTTTAGAATTACTGCCATAAGATAGGTACAAAATTTGCTAGTTATAAAAGTTGGATCTGGGTTTGGGTTTTTTAGTGGATGGTGTAAGTTAAAGTTATTGGTCTAGATGGCTAAAGTTTTTTTTTGAAAAAAATTTGAGAAGAAGACACTTAAAATTGTATTTGTACTTGGCAAGTCAAATTTTCATCGGGCTTTCCTCCTTGTTTTTACTTGAGAAGAAATGCCTTCTTGGAATTTTTATTTTAAAGAGATGGGCAATAAGGAGTTCCTGGAGAAGACCAGGCTGAAAGCTGAGTATTTACATTGTAAAGACACCAGGGAAAAAGTTCAATCACTTTCTAGAAGGATGTTTCTTCTTTACAGTAGAGACTTTTAAAATAAATAAGGGAGGTGTTGGGATTGGTAAAAAGGATTGATGGTCTTTGAACTGCTTTTGAAACCACACCTCTGGTCTTGTAAAGCCTGGGTTTATAAAAGAAGTATAACTGAACTAAAGAGTTGTTTGTCCACCTGATGCACTGGAAGCCAGTAAAGAAAAGAACACCCAGCTGTTGCATTGAAGAAAGATAGGCTATTTATTGGTGTGTTGTCACCCAGGAGAACAGGGAGCTAATGCTTAAGGTCTCAAATTGCCCCCTGGCTAACAAGTGAGGATTTTTAAGGGCAAGAATTACAATTAGGGTGTCCGGGTGGAGAGGCATTCAAGGACTGTTGGAGAATGAAGTTGCATTCTTTTTTTTTCTTTTTTAATTTTTTAACTTTAAAACAAATTATTTCTGAGAGAGAGAGAGAGAGAGACAGCGAGAAAAGGGGAGGGTCAGAGAGAGAGGGAGATACAGACTCTGAAGCAGGCTTCAGGCTCTGAGCTAGCTGTCAGTACAGAGCCTGATGTGGGGCTCGAATGCAGGAACTGTGAGATCATTACCTGAGCTGAAGTTGGAGGCTTAACCAACTGAACCACCCAGGCGTCCCTGAAGTCGCATTCTTAAGATGCTGTCTTCTATTCTTTGCTTCCATGTCTGTTTGCGAGGGGGTCTGTTCTCCTTCAAAGACTGTGACTCTGTAAAATGCCTCTATTGTATGTCAGTAAGTTAACAAAATGTAGTACTAGGGCAATGCGTCCTGTGATCTTATCAATAGTATTTTGTTACCTTACATGATTGTGGAAGTGTTCTCTATTTATAAGTACAATTATTTTAAACAACACATACCTAATATTCTGCCGCAGTGATCAATAGTGACCTACGTGTAGCTTAACAAATCTGCCTTCTGTTCTCCGCTAGTATTTTTCCCAGTTTCACAGGGACAACTGTGTGTAGTTTCTCAAACAATTGGGTTGTTGCCTAAATAATATCAAAGGACTGACATACCCACCTATCCACCTGTGAGAAAGTCTTCTTTTCCTCTGAGTGCATTTTGCTTAAAGGAGAAGGTAAAAAACAAAACTTTATCAGGCTCTGAATATCAGAGCCAAATGGGGCCAAATTTCTGATTAGAGCTATTAAATTAAAAATAAATATTTTGTTGGGTTTTAGCCAAAACACGTAAAGATTTCTGATGGTATTAAATGATTTCATGGACCCAAGAGATATCCTCAAAGAGGGTGTAAAAGAGGCTATTTTTACAAAATCTAGAGCCACTCCCAAAGACAGTCAAAGAGAGAGCTGAGGCAAGTGGAAAGCAACCATATTCATTAAAACAAAAGGAACCAGAAGGAAATAGTTATTCCCAGGAAAAAAGGATTCAGAGCTGATGGGTCTGGACTTGGAAAGGAAGGGATGATGTGAACTTTTATTTCCTTCTCTCATCTGGGCTCAGGAGTAATCTATTTAAAAATAAAACAAATAAACAAAGAACAATTCTTGAGGATCCTGGCTGTGTTTATGAAATGTTTTACTGTGGGCCTCAGTTTAGTCCTTAACCAAGGATGAAAGGCATCTCAGGAGGGTCACCTGTAATCTCAGGTGGTGTCCTATAAAAAGATGACTTTCTCTTCAGGTGGGAAGTCACCTGAGGTGGGAAAGTAGCAGACAGAGAGCTCAGGGAAAAGAGGGCTAAGGAGGTGGAGGACATAAGTCAGTCTTACAGTCTTTGGTCTTAAGCACCTCTCATGTTTGTAATTGTCCAGTAGTCATTTGTAATGAATCTTTCAATGCAACTATTTTAGAATCTTGAAGCCTTTTGGAGACTTCTGCGTATGAATTAAAGTAGGTACCCCACTCTATTTAGATTGGAAACCCTGACTTTCATGTACACTCCTTAAATGAACAGTCTGGTCTAACTGGAACGTCCCCCATGATTGCCACTGTAATTCTAGATTATTTTTAAGAATTTTTTTTCATTTTATTAGATATCTGTTGATACCTACTGATATCTAGAAAGATATATACCTTGCTAATATAACTTCTGGGACCATAGTTTTTAGGCACAAAATAAGCAGGTGTGCTGGAAGCTAGCACACCTGACTGCTTAGAATTGAAGGATACCTTCAATTTGGGATTGGAACTAATACCTAAGAGGGAGGTGCAACAGGATTGGGGATAGTGTGTGTTTTACAGTGTATTTCATTGCACAGATGTTTTCTTGAGGTTGGAGGGTTACCTAGTGTCCATCTAACCTGTTCTGTGACTAATTTATTCTATCATGGCAGCCTTCTTGAGGTGGCCAGAGCTTTAGCAGCCTTTAAATACCTACCAATGTTTGCGGATTTTTGGCCTCCTAAGATCCTGCTGGCAATACTCTTTATTTACACAAATAGGACAAACAAACATGTACTTTCATATATCAACAGCACTGCATCCTGTCACTAGTAAGGCCCACCACCAAATTCCCCTGGGAACTTATTGCTGAGGAATGTGGTATGAAAGGCAGGGGTTGGCTCAGGGCAGATCCTTCTGTCAGCTCAGTGGGGTTCCCAGCAAACATGCCAACACCATTGGGCTCCCGGCATAACCATCGGCAGCTCAAGCTGACACACCCCATAAAGGAAAGCCAATTGAATTGGGAGCTCAAAGGCAAAAGACAGAGACAAACAGAATGGAGCTTTGACCCAGAGGAGCTTATCCACAGCATTGGGAAAAGGGGAAGACCTTGAAACCATGCCTTGGATTTTTTTCTTGCCCTGAATGCTGCTGGAAGTTCACTCCAGAGCTTGTCCCTGCCACCAAATCTGTTAAATAGCACAATTCAGCCAAGTAAATTTGAAGATACAATTGGCTTTGTTAAAGAATCAATGAATCAGTATCCCATCTGGCAAGTAGAAGGGAACTCAGATGAGCTAAACCAAAGAAAGATTTTAAAAGACAGGGGAAGGGAACCTGGCTGGCCTAGTCAGTAGAGTATGCAACTCTTGATCTTCAGATTGCAAGTTCAAGCTCACATTGGATGCAGAGATTACTTAAAAACAAAATCTTAAAAATAAATAAGAGGGAGGGGGAAAGCATAAAAAGAAGAAGAGAATTGGTTGGCAAAGAATGCATTGTTTGGACAAGGTGGCCCTGCTAAGGGGAGATGAAAGATTCTCAGTAAATTCCCCAGCATGAACCAGGAAATTGACTCTTTCAGGATTACCTTGCTGGGAGTTCAATCTGCAGTTGGGTTAGGTATCAAGTCTTGGTTTCCTGACTTGGGCCCTTAACCTAAGTGACACCATTTTGGGCCTGTAGATTTCTTTTCAACAGCCTGCACGAGTAAGCAGTATTAAATTAGTCCTACTCTATGCTCATGGCTGACATGTATTATCTCATTTAATCTTCACAAGAATCCTTTGAGGAAAATCTAGTTATTGCCCAATGGCCCCACTGAGGAAATGAGGCTGAGGATGTGCGGAGCCTGCCAGGGCCCCACGCCAGGAGAAGTATAGAATGGCCATGCTGGCCCAGTCCTGACTCTGAGCCCCTGTACAAAATCCCTTTGACCACTGCTGTCCCAGAGTGAAGAACTGGTGGAGACAACACGTGAGGAAGATCACTGGGGTGTGTCACAGAGGTAGGTCCAGAGAAGTAGGCAGTGTAGACCTGTGGAATTGTGTTTCTAAGGAAAGCAAAACTGGTCGTCAGACATCAAAATCATGGTTTCTTGATAAACGCTGTTTTGCTATTTTTTCTTAAAGTTCTTAAATCTCAAGAAAACCAGATTGGATACTGAAGAGGTAAATGTAGTTTCTAGATTCTACTTTTCCTCCATTTCTTTAAGCCATTTCCCCCATTGTAAGCCATTTCCTCCCTCAAAGCTGTTTCTGTCGGTTTTGAGAAAGATTTGAAAGGGAAGAAGAATCCCTGATGGAGACAGGACAGGAGAATTACAAAATGTCACGCTTTCCCTGACACCCCTCCCATCTGCCCCTTTGTCGTCCAAAGATTTGAGCCTTGTCCAGTCGCGTTCCGAGTATTCATTTCCAGTCCACTCCAGGTTCTTCCCAAACCCAAAGCATCCCATCCTGTAACAGTGATAACACATCCAAAGGTGGGCATTAGCTGCTTCGTCTACCCGCCCCACCTGGAATTACCCTGTTCTAGGATTAGACTAGAATAGATTATCTTGTTCTCAGTCCTCTAGGAGATGTTTACCAAAAATTCGGTGACTAAAGGACAGGCAGGGTGATGCTGAAAATCCATTTGGTCTTCCCTGTGAACTACTTTTCGTGAGCCACTAGCCAGCTCATTAGTTCATTTGGATCTCAAAGGAGATGCCATACAACCCCACTCCACTCTCCCTCCTCAGTCTTGTTCCTGGTCCCCCGGCTCACCTGCCCAGGGAAGCAGGTAAGACCTCCGTAGGTCAAGCATGAACCCAGCCAGAAAGCAAGACTGGAGTCCCGAACCACGGAGGTCCCGCCCACATATCAGCTCAACCAATCGCGGCGGGAACAGGAGGTGGGAGCGGGGCCCGCGGGGCAGAATCCCGGGCCTTAAATTGACATGCAGTCTCCTACCTGGGAAACCCCCCAGACCCACCCCTGTGACTGCACAGCACAGCTGCACCTGTCACAGGTGATTTTCCAGAGCAAGATCTGAGCAGGGTGTTGGGAGGGACATTCTCGGAACCAGCGTAGCCTCCAGCCTTGGGGGTCGGGAGTTTGGGGCTCCCAGGGCGCTCTGTCAGCAGGTCTTGCCCCTCCAGAGGCGGCAGCAGGACCTGCGGGGGCCCGCCCCTCCCTGCCCGGACCTACGAGTCCTGGGGAAGAGGGGGCGGTCGCAGGGCGGGGTGCGGAACTGCAGGTCAGCCTTTCTCCATAGCCTGTGAAAACCCTCGGGAGGATAAATTCAATGTTTTTACTTCACCGGGGTGGCTTTTACAACTCAGAAAAAAGGAGGTTGGTTTTTCAGACGGTTTGGCCTGATCAGATACTCGTTTCTTTTCCCATCCTAGGTTTTTGAAACATGCATCCTTCCCTCTTCCTCGCTGCCCTTTGCTTGGGAATAGCTTCAACTGCTCCAAAACTCTATCAGAGCATAGATGAACAATGGTCCCAGTGGAAGGCAACACATGGGAAACTCTATGGTGTGGTTGGTAACAGCTAAACTGTCCAGTGACACTTGCAGAGAATGTTCATGCTGGTGGGAGTTCATAACTCAGAGTAGCTTCTTGAGGCTGATCTCACCAAAGCAGTAAGCAGGGCACTGGGACTGTGCATAACATGGGCATACGTCCTGCTGTGTGGTTGCTGTAGAACAGCTTCCAGAGGCATCAGATCATTCCTGAGAGTGGTTTCTCCTCCTTTCTGTGAGCACATCCACTTGGTGCAGGTGATTTGCTTTTAAATAGAAACAAAGATGATAAGATACTTGTTTTTCTGCAGGATGAAATATGGAGGAGAGCAGTGTGGGAGAGGAATATGAAAATGATCGAACAGCACAATCGGGAACACAGCCAAGGGAAACACACCTTCACAATGGCAATGAATTCCTTTGGTGACATGGTGAGCACGGCATGGATTGCTGAATGTTATGTGTGTGTTATGTTACTGTCAGAATCCTCACAGTATTGTTTGTTTGCTTGTTTGTTTGTTTTCCTCACATTAGTTTAAAAAATCTCATGCTTGTCAACATTCTATTTCCTTTTCCTTGAAGACCAATGAAGAATTCAGGCAGGTGATGAATGGCCTTAAAATCCAAAAGCACAGGAAGGGGAAACTGTTCCAAGCACCTTTCTTTGCTGAGATCCCATCATCTGTGGACTGGAGAGAGAAAGGCTATGTAACTCCCGTGAAGAATCAGGTGGGAAAATATTCCCTCTCAAGAGGCTCAGGTCAATGATCTCAAGGTTCACGAGTTTGAGGCCCACATTGGGGCTGACAGATCAGAGCCTGCAGCCTGCTTTGGATTCTGTGTCTAACTCTCTTTCTGCCCTCCCCTGCTTGTACATTTGTCTCTCTCTCTCGAAATAAATAAAACATGAAAAAAAGAAGAATAGAAGACAAAATGAATTAGTATCCTTGCTATGGATGTTGAGGAACAAACAATATGCAGTTTGTTATATTTTAGGAAATTTTACCTCTGTGAGCTATTGTCAAACTCTTACTATTTATTTTGTAGACTAAGAGATTTTCAATTTTGTTTTCAGGGTTATTGTCTTTGTTGTTGGGCTTTTAGTGCAACTGGTGCCCTTGAAGGACAGATGTTCCGGAAAACTGGCAAACTTGTTTCACTGAGTGAGCAGAACCTGGTGGACTGCTCTCAGCCTGGAGGCAATGAGGGTTGCAATAGCGGCCTAATCGATGATGCCTTCCAGTATGTTAAGGACAATGGAGGTCTGGACTCAGAGCAATCCTATCCATATCATGCACAGGTAAACAGAGCTCCTTATCTTGTTATCCAAGTTGAACAGGTTCAAGGACAACAGATACCATATTTATATTCACATTTTAGATTGTGGACTTTGTATCTGCAGACTGTCAGAATTGTCATTAAAATTTATTAGTCTGGTACAGTTTCTGCCTTGATGGTTACCATGTAGCTGTCCCTACTTCTGTGTTGTGTGCAGATAAGTACAGTATACCATTCTATACACTGGCATGGATTTCTCTAGATAGAAACATTTCTTATGGACAAGAAGACCGAGAGTGTGTCATTGAATAGACACCTGCTGATTTTTCAATTTCAAAACAACCATTAGAATTTCAGATACTGGGATGCATTATAACAAATTTGACTGGACTCCAGTAAGTTTCAAACTGTCTTGAACTCATGTTCCCCAGGAGGTGGATGGTAGTAATCAAGTCTATTCCCCTTTTCCTTTGAAAGGGCGAATCCTGCAAATACAAGCCTGAGAACTCTGTTGCCAGTGTCACTGACTACTGGGACATCCCTAGTAAGGAGAATGAACTTATGAACACATTGGCAGCTGTGGGGCCCATCTCTGCTGCTATAGACTCAAGCCTGGATACCTTCCGCTTCTATAAAGAAGGTAAGCATCTGTCTATATGGAAGTTTAGGTAGAAAAATGGGAAACCCACCATGACGTACTGCATAATTGACTAGTAGGTATTTAGAAAACAATTTATAATTTTGAGTGTGTTGATTAACAAGGTTGCTCATTCTGTACATGTAGTATTTGTGTCTGTTGTTTCCATGCAACATTACTTGAATCATATCCTCATGATTTTAAGCCCATCATAAATATATTTAAATACCTACATAATTTGATTGGTATAGCTCAATTTACTTTACATTTTTCCAGTTATTAGACCTTTCAGAGTTTCCAAATAATTGTACTACTATAATTGAAACTAGAAAAATAACCTCTTGGCTCAAATAATTTTGTATTTTGTGCTGTTTCCTTGGGGCAACATCCTAAAGTATTGACAAGGTGTCAATAAGTGGTCATTTATGGCTCTTGGCAAGTTATCTGGAAAAGAGTTTGTGCAAATTTGTATATCTGGTTGCATTAGATGAGGACCTAAATCTCTAGCATATTAAAGAATCTTGTTTTTAAAAGTTCTCTGGGTTTATGTTACTTAACTGAAGTTTGAGATGCCTACCACCATGGATGATAAGCTGGGTCACTGCCACATGTCATCCCAGCATTGAATTTTACTTTTCCAGGCATTTATTATGACCCAAACTGTAGCAGTGAAAACCTGGATCATGGTATTCTGGTGGTTGGCTATGGCTCTGACGGAACAGAGGCAGAGAACAAAAAATACTGGATTGTTAAGAACAGGTATAAAAGGCCAAAAATACTTATCTTTGCAATTGAAAAGAGAATCCTTTTTGGAATTAGTGTCTGGATGTAGGACTCAAACCCTTGAGCACACTGTAAAGTAGCAGAAGTCTTTACCCCACTTAGGAGGAACTAATAAGGTACTGTCTTAAGCTTGCTAGGGTCCTGCTAGAGTTTTGGTACCGCTGCATTTATAAATTTGAAAATTTTCTTATTTCTGAAACACATCTTGTCCTGAGAGTTTCCTTTTCTTGTCTTTCATCTTGCAGTCTTGTGAAAGGTTGGAGGAATAATTTCTGTGCAGGTTTAGACTCAAACCATGAACAAGAACAGCCTCTCCTAATTCTTTCTGAATCTGTCTTGGCCTCTGGTGCACTGCTCAGTATCAGGTCTCACTGTTAATAAAGACAAATGTATTTTATTTATTTGAATAAAATGGCAAAGCCTCTCTCTTTCAGCTGGGGCACGGACTGGGGCATGGGTGGCTACATCATGATGGCCAAAGACCGGGACAATCACTGTGGAATCGCCTCCATGGCCAGCTTTCCTGCCGTGTGAGATGACGGTGGGAAGAAGACCTTGATTGGCAACAGAACATCCAGAAAATGAATTTTATTTTAAAGCTGTCACACTGTATTGTGTGGGATAAAACACTTGAACTATTGAGGATCCAAGTTGTGATTTGATTCTGTGATATTTTACACTGGTAAAATGTTACTAATTTGCTCATTCCTACTATAAACACCTTTTATGATTGACTTGTCTAATACTTTTAAGTTTTATTGTTTTAAAAGGATGTATGAAGTTTTACCTTTTAAAATAAAGCAATTTAAAGTAGTAGTGAGGGGGGAGGGAAGGGAGCCAAGAAATGGACATCTTATCATTTTTTAAAAATGTTTTTATTTATTTCTGAGAGAGAGACAGCATGAGCAGAGGAGGGTCAGAGAGAGTGGGAGACACAGAATCCGAAGCAGTTTCCAGGCTCTGAGCTCGCTGTCAGCACAGAGCCTGTTGCGGGGCTCAAACCCACGAACTGTGAGATCATGACCTGAGCTGAAGTCGGACGCTTAACCGACTGAGCCACCCAGGTGCCCCATCTTTTTTCTTTTCCTTTGAATAAATGACACTTTTTGAGGCAAAAGGAAACATGAAGTGGTAGTGGGGAAGTTTCTAATAACTTTTTGTAGAGTCCAAAATGTGATTGGGCTCTAGGAAATAACTGAATGTGCCAGGGGTCAACTATGGGAATGGCTGGGTGGCCTCTGGCTCTTTTGGTTGAAAATATGCACATCTCATATCGGCTGCTCCTTCACGGTGTTTTATTCAACCCTTCAATGGAACAAAATGTGACCAATGATCTATAAGGACAAAGGTATACTATTTTAATAAGGAAAAAACTTCACGTTTTAGAAAATCACATAGGATTTCCATAATAGAAAAGTGCATTAGAGATCATGGTCCTTTGACCTTAGATAGTTACAACCCAGCTAAGTTACAGGACAGATGTAATAGAGTCAGTTTTGGGTGCATCTTCTCCACCTGCTAGTGAAGACCACTAGCAGGTGAGGAAGGACTGAACACAGTGGATTGCCAGAAATTTGTGTCGTGGGTCCACAACAGTTGAGGGTAAGCCCCTAGACATGAGGTGCAGATTCAGAAATAGTACTGGGGCTTTAGAGGTGGCAGAAAGGTGACGGCATCCAAAGTGATCATCTGAGGTTGAATTTACCTAACCTGAGATTTTATTAAAAGAAGACAAATTGCTTATAGTCAGCAGGATAAAGAAGCACATAGTTTAATTTGCTCTGAGTGTTTAAAATTCTCAAGTTCCCACTCAGGAATTTTAAGGAGAAGGTGTAAGTATGAAGTTAAGAGGCTCTGTAAGTCCTCATGAATGTATGAGGTGGAAGACAGGGGAGTCTCAGCCTGCAAGGCCCCCTGAACCTCGGGTCATGTCCCCCTGTACTGGGCCACGTGTCATGTTGGACCCTTGCTGTGGCCTTTCCTCATAGCTATTTACATTTCCAACTGTTTGACCTAAAATGACAAATGTGGTGTTTGGAGGGAAATTCTGTGGGCTTCCTGACGGTACTGTCAGGAGCAGTCACAGGAGATGTGGGGACTCCCGAGCTGAATCCCTTCTCTCAGCGGGGACGTGTATTCAAACAACCAGAACTGATGTAGCACCCACTGGGTCCCAGCCATCACCTGGTGGAAGACACATCCCCAACTGCTGGGAGGAGCAGGTGCTGGGAGGGGGAGAAGGTAGCTGAGAACAGCAGGAGGAAGAAATGCCTGACGTGAACCCAGAGGAGCCAGTCAGTGGCACAGGAAAAAAGACGGGTTTCTGAGCAGAGACTCAGGCTCAGAACCCTGGAGAAAAGAGAAAGTTCATCTAGAAAAGGTGGGAAGAGAGTGAGGTGAGAGTGTGGGGAGATGAGGCTGGGTCCACACTGGGGTTTTAGGACATGGGGGCACCCCAGGGGAAACAGTGGAGAGACTGGTTATCTATTACTGTAAACACACTCCTGGTCCTAGCAGCCCCCCAAAAACCATCTCTCCCTTTTCCCACCCGGGCTCAGGGGTGTGATTCTCCCAGGAAGTCTCTCCAGGAGCTGGACTCATCTGTAGGTTCGGCTGGACTGGCGTCCATGCAGATGCACTGGTGGGGTGTCCTAGATGCAGGTGTGTTCTGTCTGGGCTGCTGACCAGTGCGCCTGTGCAGGCCTCCGCGTTGCTTGGGCTCCCATAGCTTGAAGGCTGCTCTGACAGCAAGTCCCAAGAGCAGGTGCCAGTACGTCCCTGAGGAGCTCCAGGCTCCTATGACCTGGCCTTGGTCCCCAGTGAAACCTTTGTATTTGGAGCCTGTCACCAGAAATAGCCCAGGGACCCAGGGAGGGGCTGAAACCCTACCTCATGATGCGGAAGCCAAGACCACTGAGCAGAGGGGCATGTGGGATTGTGGGATGAAGACAAGGCTGGGTCCATCTTTGGACCATGCAGTCTGTCATAGTCAGTCTCTGAACATCCCCTAGAAGGGACTTCTTGTGACAGCCATCTTGCTTCACAGCAAGAGGCTTGCTCAGCCTGCTGTCCATACTGTCCTGTGAGTTCAGCCCGAGACTCTAAGAACATTGCAGGTGCTGATGGGAGGGAAAGAGGGAAGATCTGGCTGATGAGTGAATGGTTCAGCAGATATTAGACTTATGTACTTTTCAAAGCTATGTATATTTTTTAAAATTGTGAAAAGTTCCAAACTGCATCTGTCACAAAAAAAGTTTTTAAAGAAGCCAATAGACATGAAGTCAATAAAGCTGAAAACAAGTTTCAATTTCTACCCAAGTCTTGTGTGTAGCATAAAATTATTATTAGTGTTTCCCATATTTTGTAGATCTTCATAATTTCTATGCAAATAAATTACAAAGGAAGCAAATGATTCAAAATATTATAAAGTAGAATTTGGCTCTGTGGGTGTGAAGTTATAGCATTGGGTTCTGTGTAGGAGAAAAAGGACTCAGAACAGTTTGATGCGTTGCATGCAACCGAGCAATGCATGTATTTCAATCATTATCACCAAAGTTATTTACAGATCATACACTATTCAAGCCCTTCCTGTGTGTTCTAACATTTTATGGCAGAAGAAAACATCAGAGAGATTTGGGCCACATTTCTGGGTTTCCCTATAGAAATTAAAAGTCACTGTGCTTTCTGGGGTGCCTGGGTGGCTCAGTCGGTTAAGCATCCGACTTCGGCTCAGGTCATGATCTCACGGTTCGTGGGTTCGAGCCCCGCGTCGCGCTCTGTGCTGACAGCTCAGAGCCTGGAGACTGCTTCAGATTCTGTGTCTCCCTCTCTCTCTGACCCTCCCCTGCTGTCTCTATCTCTCTCTCAGAAATAATAAATAAAACATTTTTAAAAAGTCACTGTGTTTTCTAAATTTATTTCTCCTTTGACTGATGTGAAAGTATACAAAGCAAGGAAAAATCTTCTCGTATTTTATTTTTTACTAAGTTTTAAAATTTTATTTCCAGTATAGCTAACATACACTGTTTCAATTGTACAATATAGTGATTCAACACTTCCATACATCACCCGGTGCTCATCCCAAGTGCCCTCCTTAATCCCCATCACCTATGTCACCCACTCCCCAACCCTCCTCCCCTCTGGTAACCATCAGTTTGCTCCTTATAGTTAAGAGTCTGTTTCTTGGTTTCTCTCTCTCTCTCTCTCTCCCCTCTCTTTTTCCCCTTTGTTTAGTTTCTTAAAGTCTACATATGAGTGAAATCATATGGTCTTTCTCCAACTGACTTATTTTACTTAGCATAATACTCTCTAGCTCCAACTGTGTTGTTGTGAATGGCAAAATTTCATTCTTTTTTGTTCCTGAATAATATTCCGTTGTATATATACCACATCTTCTTTACCCATTTGTCTATCGATAGACACTTGGGTTGCTTCCTTAATTTGACTATTGTAAATAATGCTGTTATAAACACAGGAGTGTTTGAATTAGTGTTTTTGTATTTTGGGGGTAAATTCTCAGTAGTATGTAACTTTTTTTTGAGTAACATTCACAGTGGCTGCACCACTTTACATTCCCACCAACAATGCACAAGCATTCCATTTTTTCCACATCTTTGCCAACACTTGTTATTTCTTGTGTTTTTGATTTTAGACATTCTAACAGGTGTGAGGTGATACCTCATTGTAGTTTTGATTTACATTTCATTAATGATCAGTGATGTTAAGCATCTTTTCATGTGTCTGTTGGCCATCTGGATGTCTTCTTTGGAGAAAGGTCTGTTCATGTCTTCTGCTTGTTTTTTAAGTGGATAATTTGTTTTTTGGGTGTTGAGTTGTATCAGCTCCTTATTTAGGTATTAACCCTCTATGAGATATGTCATTTATAAATGTCTTCTTCCATTCTACAGGTTGCCTTTTAGTTTTGTTGATTGTTTCCCTCACTGTGCAGAGATTTTCATTTTTGCTGTAGTCCCAATTGTCTTTTATTTTAAAGAGCAAATATCATTAGTGATATATCTTTCATGTTGCTTCAATTTACAGAGTTTAGGAAGTGCTCATGACCACCTCTTTCTGTTAATGAGTGAAAAAGTAAGAGAATGAATAAGAGTTGCTCCATGGCCACTTTTCTCCAGTACTTTTTTTTTTAATTTTAGAGAGAAAGAGAAAGAGATAGTGAGAGAGAAAGAGAGAGTGAGAGAGAGAGCAGGAGAGAGGAACAGAGAATCTCAAGCAGGCTCCACACCCAGCCTGAGGTGAGGCTCAATCCCACGACCCTAGGATCATGACCTGAGACTAAATCTGACTTGAGTCAGGCACTTAACTGACTGAGCCACCCAGATGCCCTTGTTTCACCTTTAAACCAATGGCTTCATGGGAGTTGTTCCATTCAATTCATTATGCACCAAAATACCATGGAGAAGGGCATTGGTGGTTGCAGGGGCTGGGCAGGTAGAGGGAGTGACTGCTGATGTCTGAAGACCTTCCTTAGGGGATGGAAATGCTCTAGAACTGAGAGCAGTACTGTTTGTTCACATTGCACATGTAGTAAAGCCTTGGGGCTTTGGTCTACTTTAAAATGGTTAAAATAGTGATTGTTATGTGCACTTTTCATGAATGTTTTTAGATACAATGGAACAGGATAAAGTATACTTGCAACATGGGTCACAATCACAGACCGGAGTACAAATTTCGAGTTATAAAATAAGTAAGTCCTGTGGATATTCTGTACATGATGGGGACTGTAGTTAAAAATACTGTCTTGTGGGGGGCCTGGGTGGCTTAGTCGGTTAAGCGTCCGACTTTCGCTTAGGTCATGATCTCGCGATTCGTGGGTTCGAGCCCCGCGTCGGACTCTGTGCTGACTGCCAGCTCAGAGCCTGGAGCCTATTTCAGAATCTGTATCTCCCTCTCTCTCTGACCCTCCCCTGCTCACGCTGTCTCTCTCCTAGAAATAAAAAAAATATTTAAAAAAAAAATACTGTCTTGCATATTTGAAAGTTCCTAAGAAAGTAGCTTTTAAAAGTTCTTATCAGGGGCACCTGGGTGGCTTAGTCCGTTAAGCGTCCGACTTTCGCTTAGGTCATGATCTTGCGGTTCGTGGGTTCGAGCCCCGCGTCGGACTCTGTGCTGACTGCCAGCTCAGAGCCTGGAGCCTGTTTCAGTCTGTGACTCCCTCTCTCTCTGTCCCTCCCCCCCTCTCGCTCTCTCTCTCTCTCTGCTAGAAATAAATAAAACATTAAAAAAAAAAGTTCTTATCAGACTATGCAGTATGCAACCAGTGTTAATGACCCTGAGAAAATTAAAAATCGGCTCTGGGGTGTTGTTTGTTGTGAACAACACACCCTCTGTCACCTGTGTTCAGAATACATGCCAAGGACTCTTCCTCCAGCAACTGTGACCCTCACAGAACCTCCAATCCAGAATCAAACTGCAACTGTTCTGGGTCTGGGAAAACCCCTTTGGTGGGGCTGCTGATAAGCTTCTTCAGAAGATGCAAGCCCCAATATCACCACCAATCCATCATGTTCCCCACTTCACCGCTTGCATCTAAGTTGGCAGGTAGGCTCCTGTTCCTCAGCCCCTGTCTCTTCAATGGGTGCTTCCTTTTGTGCCATTTTGTGTCATGGTCTAGAATGAATGGTGTGTCATGCTGGCCAGTGGCTAAAATGAACAAATCAGGAGACTATAGATGCTGGCGAGGATGTGGAGAAATGGACACCCTCCTACACTGTTGGTGGGAATGTAAACTGGTGCAGCCCCTCTGGAAAACAGTGTGGAGGTGCCTCAAAAAACTAACACTAAAACTCTCTATGACCCAGCAATAGCACTGCTAGGAATTTACCCAAGGGATACAAGAGTGCTGATGCATAGGGGCACATGGACCCCAATGTTCATAGCAGCACTCTCAACAATAGCCAAATCATGGAAAGAGCCTAAGTGTCCATCAACTGACGAATGGATCTAGAAGATGTGGTTTATCTATACAATGGAATACTACATGGCAATGAGAAAGAATGAAATTTGGCCATTAGTAGCAACGTGGACGGAACTTGAGGATGTTATGCTGAGCAAAATAAGTCAGGTGGAGAAGGACAGATACCATATGTTTGCACATATAAGTGGATTAGGAGGTACTTAATGGAGGACCATGGGGGAGGAGAAAGGGAAAAATAGTTGGGGAGAGAGAGGGAGGCAAACCATGAAAGACTCTTGAATGCTGAGAACAAACTGAGGGCTGATGGGGGTGGAGGAGAAGGGAAGGGGGGTGATGGGTATGGAGGAGGGCACTTATGTGGGATAAGCACTGGGTGTTATATGGAAACCAAATTGACAATAAACTAAGAAAAAAAAAGAAGTTAAATTAACATTAAACATTGGATGACACATGCATTACAAAAAATACACACAAGAATAGAATGAGTGGTGTGGCTTTGTATTGGTTGCTTGGTCTGTGTTGACCAGATCCTGATGACTTTGTAGGTTTCAGATGTGGTCTAGCCCTGCTGTGGGCCTTGTGTCCACCTGCTTCTTGGCCTGCACTTGCAGATGCCCCAGCTATAACAAGGACAAGACCTCACTGAAACCACAGTCACAGTAGCAAAGGTCCAAACCACAGATGTGGAAATCACAAAATGGTGTCCTTGTCCTGTTTTCCTTGGGACTCTCCTTAAAGACACAACAAGCTTGGATGAACACAGATTCCAGATTTCACAGATCCAATATAGGCCCCGGAAAGGTCCTCCCGATTAGGATTTCTTCTTGGAATGCTGGCCAGAAATAGTAATACGAGAATAGAGAGCTGTGAAGTTGGATTCCAGAGAAAGCAGCATTCTGGTGCATCTTAAAGTTGGTTGGTGATTTTGAAATCTCCTTAATGATTTCATCCACTTACATGGACTCTCATTGAGAAGGAGGCTTTGCTGTCTCCCCCTCCTTCCACAGACATGGCCAGGGGTGGATTCACAGCCCAAACCGGAGGTGCTTGTCCTTCCCCCTGAGTGACGGAATTACATTTTGCAAAGATAAAAACATAATCCTTCAAAGAGTTTCCAAAGAATTTTGTGCCTCGGATTTATTTCTGTACATTATATTACAATAGTGTCATATCTGTCCCCCACATTGAAAATAATGGTGTTATAGTTTGTGTTTCTATGTGAAGAAAGTGTTTAGGGAACATTTCTTAGGGATGGGGGGACAGTTGACTGAGATTAACATGCTCTTTTCAACTTACTTTTTTCTGAACACAGGAGTAGAATTGATACTTGGGGAAGAAATAATAACCGAAGTGGATTGATGACTATGATGTTGCTCATACATATTGCTAGTACTTATTGAACCTTAGTGTGTACCAGGCACTGGACAAAATAGAGTATGTGTGATGCCTCACTGAATTCACATGACGGCCAACAGGGTAATTTCTCCACGGTTTTACTGAAGCCTGGAGGGGCCAAATGGGTTGCCCTAGTCACACAGCTGGCAGTTCATGACGCATCTGGGTCTTCAGCCAGTGCTTAGTGATGATGCTGATAACTGTATCCTCATAAAGGCATTTTCATACATCCATTTTTAATTTTCTTCTGTAATTTTGATTCAATTTATGAGTGTAGGATGGGTTACACCTTCTCTGAGGGCAGTAGTTTTCCAGATTTAATGATTAGGCTCAGGCTCTGTGTATGGACTAGGCCAATGCTTCTAGTTCAAGGTCAAGTTCCCCTCAATTCTGCTGTTCCCCCTAGAGGAAGCCAGTTCTCCCCTGCTGTATTTTAAGGTCACTCCAGTCTGAAACACTGGGGTGGAAGGGAGGGAATGTGACCTTGTGTGTATGAGAGAGGGAGAGACATAGCGAGAGAAAGAGAGAGGGATGCCAAAGATAGATAGGGAGAGAGAGACAGACAGAGACAAAGAGATCTATTTAGATCTGTTTTTGGAATTTTTATAAGTCATCATTGGCTATGAAAATTATGTCCCTGAGCCTAGAGGCTAAACTGAACCAGCCACACATCAAATGACATATGGGTTCCCAAGGGAGGAAAGATTTTATTTCTTGCTCAGCCCTCACCCCTCAGAAGTAATATCTCCATTTATTTTCTTTCTGGTCAATGTTGCATGTCTGGAAGAATCCGGAAATAGATTCTTGACAAAATACAGCTCAGGAAGACCGTGTGTAGCAGCATCCTTCAGCCACTGCTTAGGAGACTTGGTGCTTGGCGCTCGGTGACAGAAGATTCTGCCAGGAAGATGTGCACTTTGGACCCACGAACTGCCCCAGCTGCAATCAGCACAGAGATGCACTGGGTCTCCTTGGGAGGCTGCTGACCTGGGTTCAGGTGCTGCACGCGTGTCATCTCACTGAATTCTCCCGACTTTGTGAGTTTATGTGATACACCCACTTTGGAGAGAAGTAACCCGGGGCTCAGAGACATAATGTGCATCTGACTAAGGCAGAGACTGAAGCTCAGGGTCTAAAAGCTGATTTGCTGTGTATATGAGTGAGGGAGGAGAAAAACTGGATTTGCTGCCAACATTTGTGCTTCATGAGATCTCACTGGACAAGTTGGATATTTGGACCTCTTGTGGACAATTGGAAGCTCTGGCCACACTGGATTCACATTCCTGCCAGAGGCTGCTTAGTGGGGAGGAGGGTGGCGACTGCCCCAGACAAGGGGGCTCATTTCACCCCCCGCCCCCAACCTCTCACCCAGAGTCCGATAGACCAGGAGAGAGAGCTCAGAGCCAGGCTGTCCCCACCCCCATGTGTGCAGTTTTGTTCTGTGACAGAAATGACATTTCGAAGATACATTGGAGTGTGTGACCCTGGATTAGGGTCACCCCTAGTCTATCTCAGAGGTGGAATTCAGCTCCAGACCTGAGAACCAGAGCTGGGAAGTCCCCCAAAGGCCTAGGCAAGGATAGAGTGATGGAAACCCCACAGGGGCCCATGTTGTTTAATGCCTGGGTGGGTGGCTGGTCTATCTCCTTCCAAACAGTCCCTGTAAGTGACAAGATGCATATGCAATTAAATGTAGACCTGCCTGAGGCGAGGGAAGAGCCAAGAGCTGTGTCTGCAGGCTCTGTAGTGGGTCTCCTCCTGCCCACGAGGGGCAAGCATGCCCTGGGCTGAGGGGGCCTGACGAGAGGCAGCAGCACCTGAAGCCTAGACCCCCAAGTCCTTGAGCTGCTGGCTCGCAGTTCACTTCCTGACCTCACAAAACAGAATTAAGGGAGGCCTCAGAAAAGCAACACATGATGCAAATATGACGTGCTATGGGAGCCCCCTGGGGGAGCCAGGTTGACGGCCGAGGCAGACCCCATTGAGCAGCTGCGGCCTCTAAGGAAGGAAGTCTGAGTCCAGACACAGTGACGTCTCTGCGGTGGCTCTGCCAGTGCCTGCGGGGTCATGTTCTGCTCCTTCCCAGGCCACAGCTCTGGATACCCATGACCACTGCTAGAATGGTCGTCTTTAATCTTTTCTTAGAAGAGATGCCCATGTAGACACATTTATATCATTGTAAAAGCAGGAAGTTGGTTTGCCTCAGACACTTGGCCCTTTGCACTGTCATCTCCTAAAAATGCTGGAGGATAGGAGCTGAGCCACAGCCAGGATGATGGACCAGGTGGTTTGTGTGGATCCCGGCTGCCTCTGGCTGCAGCCCCTCAGGGTTTGCGGTGTCTTCCCCACACTCTCTGTCACACACATACTTGCTCTGTGGCCAGCAGAGCATCACGGATGTCACATGTGGGGCTGAAGGAGGAAGGAGATACCCAGAGCAGAGGGGGAGCGAGTGTCCAGGAGGAGCCCTACAGGGGCTGCTGCCTGCAGTCCCCAGAGGAGCACGTGGGAGGGAGTGTCTTCTGTCAGGGTGCAGGCCTTCCACTTTTCACCACTAGGGGTCAGCAGTTAACAAAATTAATGTTTTCCCTCTATGATGTCAATGTCTCTCTGTGGAATTACTATTTTATTATACCATATACAAGGAGAATTCAGTGAGGTGCAAGAGTGCCTGCCTTTTACAAGTCTTGTCTGCTCTCCCTGGACAAGCCTACCCCGCTACTCTGTAGAATCTATTTGCAGTCAACCTATCACAATGTCATGTACCAAGTGGTCCCACTTCATCTACATGTCAGGATCCAGGTGGGGACATTAATGGAAAGACAGTGTCATGGGGAAAATTCACAAGGACATCCAACATTGTGAAGCCTCAGGAGGCCTGGAACAGAAGGAAGCCATTTCCTCCCCTGGAGCTGAAAGACAAGAGGGAGAAATCCTGTTCCTGTGAAAGCTGAAGCCCAGGGGTGAAACCGCTCAGGGGATCTAGAGTCGCAGACACCCAACTCCTAACAGAGAAGCAGCAGGGAGTGAGGAGGAAGGAAACACTTGTGCCGTCTCTCCTCCTAGGCTGTCCAGTACCCCCCATTGGCTGGCTCCAATGAGAAGCTAAGTGCAGGCAGACCCAGGAGATGTTGTCCTGGGCTCACCCTCTCGGGACCTCTCTTGCTTAGGAGAGTGGATGCTCTTTTCCTGTGTCACCTGCCTCCTAAACGGTCACTGCTTTTCCTCTTCCTTCAAAGAGAACTTCACATGGCAAGGATGTGGCACCACGCTGCAGAATTTGTCTCTGGCATCATTTTTTTGTAAAATACCAGAAAAGATGGGACTGGTCACACGTAGGTCCCTGAGCAGCCCTGCACAAAACATGGAGGCAGTTGAAGTGGATTCCATGTTGGCCTGGCCCCAGGAGCCCCAGGTCAGTGCTGGGAGAGGAGCAGTTCTCTCCAAGACAGGAGATCTATTAACAGAGGAAAGGGGCACAGGGAAGATGCTGGGTAAATAAAAGCTAAGTACTGCACGAGTATACTTTCATGCAGGTGCCAGGACAGACACATGTTCATAAGGATGCAGGACCACCTGGGCTCTGGAAATGTTGAGGCCATAATAGGAATCATTACAACCCAGATCTGAAGAGCTTATAGGCCTGAGCTCGGTGCCACATCCTGGGATTAGGTGGGGGGGCGGGGGAGTGTTGGACAGGCCAGGGGACTTCTAGGCTCTTCAGAGGATGAAGTCAGGTGAGACTGGAACAGTCTGGTGAAGTCCCATCATGGGTAGCCAGCTCCATCCCCTGCAGGAGAGAAGAAACCAGAACATGGCTGACCTCCTGCAGCTCAATGAGACTCAAAAGTTTCAAGGTCTTAGGAGTCAGAAGGACAAGACTCTCATGGGATTTTTTTCTTTGTGTTACAGCAAAATGCACTTGAGAGCCTGCTCCTCATCCCCTCTGGGTGGTGCTGCATATTGGTATAAAGTCCACTTTGGGCTGCCCTGAGGGGCCTGAGGTCTCCTTATGGACAGGAGCTTCCCCACCCAAAGATTTCATGGAGTGACAACAGACTTCTGTGGTTCTGATTTGCTCAGAAACCTGGGTTCCCCACCTTTCAGAAAAGGAATCAGGCTGTGGGTGGCAATTTTGGTTGACGGTTTGCATCAAGGGGTATAATTACAATTAAAGGAGTCCCTGAAATGTTGAAATTGATCACTTCCCCAGTGTCCTGAGTCCACACAAGTCTTACTGAACCCTTGGAGAGAAGGAAAAATTCTTCTCTACCCTGAAGCTCACCAGGCTGGACTAATAATTAGGTTTACAGGAGACAGATTCACAGGAGAGAAGGCCGAAGTTCTATCATGAAAGCACTGAAGCCCAGTCATGAGACTGAGACCTACGGAAATGGCCGAGGTGCTATTTTTATAATTTTAGATAGAGAGACAATGGATCTTTGAGGAACTGACAGAATCAAGAAAATTTAACTTCAGGAGCTTTGATTAGTAAGGAATTCTACACGGAATTTGGGCTGGGGGAGAAATTAGGAAAAAGTAACAGGGTTGTGGATACAGCCTTCTGGGCTCTGAATCCCCTGTCTGGTGAAGAGAAGGTCTCTGTTTCCAGAGACAGGGAGGCCACCTTCCACAGGGAGAGTTTTTTCCTGCTTTCAGGGGAATGGGGGAGGGTCTGAGTATCTTAAGTAATTTTTATTTATAATAAAATGCCAAAGTGGCACATTTTGGGACAGCTGCCCTTGGCCCCTACACCCTCCTGGTGTGACCCTGGAAGAGCCCCTCCAACATGAGGGGCTGGCCTGGCTGTACCTGCATAAGCAGCCGCTAGATGGCAGCCAGGCTATAAAACACAGAGGGACATCAGGAGACTTTAGCTTGACGTGAGCCTGAAAGTTTTACCCTTAGGGTAAAACAACATTTCCAGTTTTGCAAGATGAAAACTGTTCTGGAGAGGGCTGGTGGTGACGGCACACAGCGATGCGCACGTACTGGCTGTCTCTGCGCCGTGCAGGCACATGTGGCTAAAATGAACAAGCTTATGTTATGCTTCTTTTACCACAGTTTTTAAAAACTGAAGTATAAAAAAGACAAAGCTGAAACCCCAAAGTATCCAGGAATATTTTAGCTTGTGGAGGAATGTGCAAGATCTCCCGTTGTGTTTAGAGCATCTAGCAAAGCAGGGCCCCCAAAGAAGGGGAATGGGGTTGGAAAAAATGATAGATTGCTGTTTGGAAGAACTCAGTATTTCAGAAACAATTTTTAAAGTGGTTGTTGTAGTGGAAAGAGCCTAAGTGTCCATCAACGGACGAATGGATCAAGAAGATGTGATTTATCTATACNGATGAGCACTGGGTGTTATATGGAAACCAACTTGACAATAAACTATTTAAAATTAAAAAAAAAAGATGTTAAAAAAAATAAAGTGGTTGTTGTAGGAAAAGAAGGTAAGAATTTTGTTTGGCCTCTTTATCTTTTGTTTGCTGTCAATCTTTTTTTTCTCCCTGTTGGAATGCATACATGGGATGGCACATAAGAACTTTGGATTCTTGAGGATTTAATCAGGTCAGCTTGCTTTTGAGGAGTGAGGTTGTCTGATTCATGGTCTCCAGACATTTGCTGAGCACCTATCACAGGCGCCAGCCCCAGGGTCATGACAGGGGCACAAGGTGGATCGACAATGTGCCTGCTCACAGGAGCTGATCATGGAGCTGCCTGAACTCCATTGGCTGCCTGAAAAAGTGGCCATGGGGGGGGGGGGGTTTTA
>NW_027551560.1:5359786-5401685 GCF_008692635.1 Crocuta crocuta | reverse complement strand
GCAATGGGGGGGGGAGGGTATTTTCAGGGACTGGAGCTGTGTTTTGGTTGGATGCCTGAGAGCAAGATCAGATTTGATCTTTGCAGACAAAGGTCATGTGCTGCTGAGAGGCTGGAGCCTCAACCCCCTCAGGGCTGGGATTCAGCAGCTTCCAGACACGGTCCAGGACAGAGACAGGAGCTCAGGTCCCTGCTGAACACCCTGGAGGAGGAGGGCCAGGGAGGAGCGCCTGGAAGGGGTTTTTAAGGAGTCCTCTGTCCTGGGCAGCTTTGGAAATGTGTCTGGCAGAGGCAGGAAATGACCCAGGGGACAGCTGCTAATCTCCCAGGACCCCAGCCTCAGATGCTTGCTGTTGTGACTATTGCTCACAGGCCAAGTCTTTGTTCCTAAAGAATGAAGAAGAGCGTGGGTGTGAGGAGGAGGGGCAGGAAAGAAGTTGCACACGTTTCTACAGCAGATGTTATCCCGAGATGGGGCTGTGATGTGCCCTCCCTCTGGGGGCTGATGTTTGGTGGGGGAGCCTTGCCGGGTGCCCAAGGCTGTGACTCTGGACTCTGGGCTCCTGTCAGGGGCACAGAGATGAACCAAGGTCACCTCTTGGTGGATGATGTTCCTTGTTCTTCTGAAATCACAGAATTTACAACTGAAAGAGACTTACAGATGGTTTGCTTCAACCTCAGTCTTGGGGTCTGGAAACAAAGGGTTTAAGAGATTTAGACAAAACTATACAATCAATTATTAACATTCAGACTAAGTGTCAGGCTATCTGCTCACACCTGGGGGCTTGTTATTCTCCTGTGTTAAGTATTTGTATGGTAAAGTAGTCTGTGTGTGTGTGTGTGTGTGTGTGTGTGTGTGCGCGCGTGCGCGTGCGCGCGCACTGAGTGTTCACGTATATGTGTATACTGTGAAAGTGTGTTTGCATATGTGTGCATTTGTCTGCAAATGTTTGTGCATGCATGTGTGTATTGTGTGTAAGTGTGTGTATTTTGTGTCTATCAAGTTAGATATTTTTTTCATACATAAGCTTTAGAATCTTAGACACGTGGAGATTTCTCATCCAGTGACCTATTTTGAATGCTCATAGATTGTTGACTCCTGTTAACCAGTGTGTGGGGGGGTCTGTGTCCTTCTCTGTCTGGTTTGAGGGGCCGAGTTCCTCTGTGGGCTCCCCTTGCTGGGGACGCAGCCTCACTAGCGCTCTGGGCTTTTCTCTATTTGAGGCTCCCCTGCCACCCGGCCCAGGTCCTCACTTCTCCAGCCTCCTCACATCTCTGCACTTGGGAGCCCGCCATCTAGCTGGGGCCCTGCTTGCCCTCCCATTGGGAAAGGACTGGGGTACCTTATTAGTCAACAGGGGCTGTATATAGTGAGGACTCCACGAAAGACCCTTCCATGTAGAGCAGGGTCCTAGGACAAACATGCAAAACTGGTTATCTTCTAGGATGTTCTGATTTGTGGTCTTACCTGATTGTTTCTTACCTGATTATTTCTCTTGGTGACATCTAATTCATGCCCCATAAACCAGACGAAGTGGACTTACAATTTGATTAGGTTTCATTCATCATTTTGGCAAGATTCTGTCCTCAAAATAAATAAAAATAAATTTTACTGTCTCTGTTCCCAAAGCGTGTAGTTTGAGACTGTTTTCCAATGAAGATGAACTTCTCATTAATGACTCTGGAACCCTGAGCAGCCCTTACTGTGTGTCAGAGGTTCCCATGCTTTGGGATTTTCATGAAATAGTAAAATTTCATGAATAACATGGAGACTGAGACTTCCTTTTGCAAAGTTAGACTGCTTAGAAAGAGCAACGAATGCCAGGATATGTGGCTGGCTCATTTGGTTCAGGGTCTGACTCTTGATTTCGGCTCAGGACTTGATCTCAAGCTTCCTGAGATTGATCTCTCTGTCTGGCTCTGTGTCTGGCTCTGTGCTGACAGCATGGAGTCTGTTTGGGATTCTTGGTCTCTTTTTCTCTCTGCCCCTCCCCTGCTCCCTCTTTCTCTCTCTCTCAAAATAAATAAACATTAAAAAAAAGGAAGAGCAACCATGCCCATTTCTTTCATCATCACAAAACATTTTTAATTTTAATTACTTAAAGTAATTATTAATTTTATTTTAATTATTTTAATTAATTATTGTAATGTCACTTTAAAAAAGAATAGATTAAAAATGAGGAAGATTAGAGTCTGGGAATACTTACTATATGCTTAAACTGAATAATTTAATGGTATGGGAAAAATAATCTAGTGGCTCTTGTTTCTGTTTCCTAGATTTGTTACCAGTTTGTTCTGGACAGTGTGGTTTTAAACTTTATTGTTATGCTTTTTCCAGAAGCCTTTGTTCTGTGTTGTGTGTAGAAGTGCAGGGAAAGCCCCACAGGCCCCCTCCCATGAAATATTTCATGGCCACGTGATTCCATCCCCTGACACTGTAAAACTCACCCCCCGTCCCACAGGCAGGGCCTGGCTTTGGGAAGCACAGTGATTCTGGCTGCTCTTGGAACACGGTCACAGATCTCAGCATTAGGAGGAAACCTGGAGTTACGCACATGTCAGACCACAGCCTTGTCATGAAACACAAGGGTCAGCGCCTCTCTATTCCATAGACTCGGGATGGAGAACTGGAAGAGTAGGTTTTAATTCCTGAGTATCCTGACCCTTGCCATCTGAACTTCCCATCCCTGTCCTTCCTTCCACATTACATAGAAGCCTGGAATTCTCATCCACGACAGCCACGTAAACATTTAACACACTTATGATGCTGCTTGCTGACATCTTTCATCTCCTCAAGATGAGCACGGTGGAAGACAAAATGATTGTGAGTCAGGATGGCTTAGGTCCCACCCGGCTTCTCCTGAGCTTCTGGCCTGGGAAGGATGGTTTGTTCAATATAAAGCCTGGCTTTTTATTGAAAGGCAAGAGCTCAAAGCCTGAATATTTGATTCTTGTTTTCATTTCTCTACTACTCCTAACACTTTCCAAGGCAATGGATGCTTCTGGTGAATCAAAGGCAGGTTGCATAAAATAAAGTCAATAAAAATTCCAAAAATATTATCCTCATCACAGTTGAAGTTGAAGGCCTGGGAGGAGAAGGGAACAGGAGTTACTGTTTCATGGGGACAGAGTTCAGTTTGGGATGAAGAATGTTCTGGAGATGGATGGTGGTGAGGTTGCAAACATTGTGAATGCACTAAATAAAAATGGTTGAAGGGGTGAGTTTGGTTATGCATATTTCACCACAGTAAAAAGCAATTCAGCTTGCTTCCCAGTGAGCAGGTGAGTGTGGGAAGCTGTCTCACCCCCTCCTGGAGAAAGAACAAGAAACAAGTTGGGCATGTTGGCATTGCCCATAGCAAGTTGGCCATGGCAGTGTGTGGTCTCAGGAGGGCAGTGCTGACCACCTGGGGTCCAGCTCCCTGCCTCTGTCCTGTGAGTGTGACCTTATGCTGTCCCACCTGTCTGGATCATGAGCTCTGAGCAATTAGGGGTGCAGCGACCTGTGTATCTTCCCTGCAGCAGCGTATTTCCTGCCTGCCCCCTGTAAATGCTTGTGTGCTATGTAGACTATTGCAGGGTGCCTGGAGAAGGGGTCTGTGGGGTCCACATTTCACCTGCATTCAACCAAGCCTCCTGCGCCTGGGGCATGATCTCCTCCTGTACAGGTGATTGTCGGCACCATTTGGCACAGCCTATGTTGAATTATTGCCCAGAGTGTTTGGATTCCTCTGAGCTCATTGAGCCTCCACTATGCAAATCATGGGGCATCAAGAATGGTTCCCTTCGCAACAGGAAAGCACACAAGTCAGCTGGAGGATAGTGGAGTGTGGGGAATGAGTCTCTACTCAGGACACAGGAACCCAAAGCTGAGCGCATGTGGCTGGTGTGGCAAAAATGTCTTAACGCATTAGACTCTGACAGTGTCTTTTTTTGCTTGTGAACCTTTATACTTGTTAGTGGCTGAGTAGAACTAGAAGAGAGCTATCATAATTCACTATTCTTAAAATAAAATGTGCTGTGTAGGCACTCATGTAAAATTTAGTCTCTTTGATTCTTTAAGGAGGCTCTCCTCCTCCCTATGCCTGTACAAGGGTCCTGGAGTTTTAGGGGCAACTGCATTTGCTGCCCTTTATCATCCCAGGATGTGTGACCTGCCCATTTTGTGGCCAAAGGCAGTGCCTGGGAATCTTCCAGAGCCACCTGCTCTGAGCCCAACCCGTCCACAGCATGAATGCAAGCAGACTCCTGCTTTTGGCCTTTGAGAAACTTCTGCCCTTTCCCAGTGTTAGGGAGACACTTCTCCCTTCTTGATCATAGGGAATGGACACTTCATACCTTGATGATAGTGACCATAAAGGACATTTTCCATTTCGGCGCTGGGATTAGGACACCTTTTTTCTCTCTTCAAAGCTTGGCACTTAGTACTCTTGTGGACGCAGGAATTGTATTTGGGATGTCAAAAGCTGAACAGTGACTCTCTCCTCTTTTCATTCTCACTATTCAAATCCTGATCTTCCGTGAGACAAGGATGTCCCTGACTATAGAGGGGTCATGTCTCTAGAAGAGAAACATAAACCTGAAAAGAACAAAGACATTTCCAAAAGTATCACTGCCTTGCATCACACATGACACAGGTCTGCAGGTGGCTACAGGGCCCCCTCTTATCATCTAATACAGTCTACCCCTGAGGCTTGACAACTGCACCCAAGGACCTACTCTAGAAGAAATAACTCAGGAGTGGGGGATTTTCTACTAAGAGAAAAGGGTGATGGTTCCTGCAGGGAGAAGGGAAGATCTCCCCATGAGTCAGTGCACAGTTCCAGACACAGGAGGCACTTTCCAGAAATGTTGAATGGACTCAGTGGCAGAGGGTTAGGAACTGTGCCTGGGGTGATGATGTGGGGCCCCAGAGAGGACTGTGGTCCCTTGGTTGCTGTCCCCAGAACTGCAGCATAAAGCATTAGCTGTTGTCCTCTGCCATTCTCTCTCTTTTTAAAAATAGTTTATTGTCAAGTTGGTTTCCATATAATACCCAGCGCTCATCCCCACAAGCCATTCTCTTTGATTATCTTTAATGACTGGCAACCTTCAATCCCAGGGCTGGTGCTACTGTGTGGTGCTGCGTGCTCTGTGCTGGCTAGTGCAGAATTAATTCCATGAGAGAAGGTAGTTTGCTAATATTCTATCAACATGGTGGTAATTTTTATCCTTATTTTCAAGGCTTCAGGACTCCTCCACATAGTTTCAGAATTCTTGACCATGATTGTGTTGTACTAGTCATCAAATATAATGCCCTCAAGTTTGAATTTAGAGGCATTGGTCATTCTTTGTCTTCAATGGAACTTCATGGTTAAATGTCAGCTCACATTTCTACACACCACTTTTGACACATTCCTGGGTGATCCTGATAGTTGTTAACTAGCAGAGTGTGACCCCAGATCCAACAACTGTAATGGGGACCTCTCAGGCCTGGTACCTCTGGCAACCTGATGATACTCATGGATCTTGTCTCACAATAATGCTTTTTAAGTGTTTGCAATAAAATACATGTGCTAAAAGGTGATTGGATATTGAAATATATTTATCAAAACATATCAATCAAATTGGGTAACATGATAATATGTATACCTCCAGTGGAAGGGAGTCTTCTAAGTGCTGTAACTTCAAAATAGTGACAAGAGTAAATAATTTTATAAGATACCTAAACCAACCATAATGTAATATGAAATATCCAATTTCTTATGATGACAAAGTCATGGGTACTATAAATATTACTCTGATTTGTTGGTGACATATATAATTGAAGGAAATGCTAATTTTTGGTCAAGAACAGTAAAAAAAAAAATCATTTCTTCCCTACAAATTCATGGTCTTTGCCATGAATTGTGAACTTCCCCAAATTCATATGCTAAGGGCTAATGCCCAATGTGACCTTGTTTGGATATGGAGACTTTAAGAAGTAATTGATGTTAAATGAGGCCATAGGGTCAGGTCCTAATATGATAAGTTGGCAACTTCATAAGAACATGAACAGAAACAGATCTATTTCTCTCTCAGTCTGTGTCTTCCAATGCTCACACAGCAAGAAAAGGCCATTTGAAGATACCACAAGGGGCTGGCCATGTACAACCCAGTAAGAGAGGTCTCACCATAAAACCAATTCTCTATCACACTCTACTTGAACTTCAAGCCTCCAGAACTGTGAGAAATAAATTCCTATTATTTCAGCCACCCAGTTTATGGTATTTTATTATATTTTATTATGGTAGCCTGAGCAGCCAAACACAGATTAAGACAGACTAAAGAAAGGATCCTATTTCCCCTCTTTGCTTCTAGACCTATCACTAGACTCTAGTCCCAACAGGCCCCTAAAGGTGAGGTATGAAGTGTGACCCATGAGGAGGTGCATTATACTCCAAAGTAACTACTCGGGCTTTCTAACATATAATCAACTCTGGGGGACATGTATGAGAATGGATCTTAAAGGAGTGAGACAGTGGGGAGAAGAATGTAAACTTGGATTAGGATGAATTCATTGATATGGGCTCCCTAAGAAGAGGTTCTGCATTTAATGTTGCAGCTGGGGTGTCAGAAAGGGTCTAGCAGTTTGGTTGGTTGTGAAACATGGACCAAAAGGTGGCCCATACTCAGTGAGTTGGAAACGCCAGACCTGCCCTGGTTTAATGTAGAGGCAGGGATTCATAGGTGTAGGAAGATTGGAATTTTAGATTCTGGATTTGTCACTTAAGACATTCTCACCCACACTGGGAGGATGCAGAAGACATACTCTGTACCACTCTTGTGAGAAATGAATTTGTGATGGGGCCAGTGGCAGCACTCAACAGCCCAAGGCAACATGAGTGTTGTCACTGTGGTGGAGAGCAGAGTCAGAGCAGCAATCTTAACTGTCTGCTTCATGCACACCTGTGGTGTTGGCTAGTTGGTCACAGTGTTCCTAGAACTAAAATAGATAAAAAGACTGCTAAATTTTAACGAAGCCAAAAAATTCCAAGTCAAGTGAACAAAAGACTAAATTGAGTCACAAAACAGAAGATAATACTCCTCAGTCACTTCCCAGACTTGAGTCAGACCCAGAACCTTTGAATGAAGGGGATTCTAGGTCTCCCTAAGGAAGGACACTGGTACGCTACCAAAATTATCATATTTATCTTCTACCAGCTATCCCCAATGTACCTATAGCATTTTACCAGGGTAACTCTACATTGGAAATAATTAGACCTTCTAGGGACTACTAGACACTCATTCTGAATTGACACTAATTCCAGACCTCAAATATCACAGTGGTCCAACAGAGTATAGGTGTATAGAAATCAGGTAATCAATGAGGTTTTAGCACAGTTACATTTCCCTTTGGGCCTGATAGGTCTTGAAACCCATTCTGTGGTCATTTCCCTGGTGCTAAAAAGCATAACTGAAATAGATATACATAGCCATATATCTGGCACAATCTTCACATTGGTTCCCTGATGGGAAGTGAGGACGATTATGGTGGGAGAGCCAAGTGGAAGCCACCAAAATTGCCTCTACCTGAGAAAACAATTAATCTAAAGCAACACCACATTCCTGGAGAGGTTGCAGAGATTAGTGCCACCATCAAGTAATGATGTAAGGATACAGGTGCAGTAATTCCCACCGCATCCCTATCTGCCTCTCCTATTTGGCCTGTGGAGAAGATAGATGTATCTTGAAGAACATGGGTTATCATAAGCTTAACTAGGTGGTGGCTTTAATTGCAATAAAAAACAAATGTGGTTGCATTAGTTGAGCAAATTAACACTATTCCTGGTACTGGTGTGCATCTTTGATCTGGCCAATTGCCCTTTTTCCAATCCCTGTCATAAGACCAACCAGAAGCAGCTTGCTTTCAGCTGGAAAGGCCAGCAATACGCTAAGCATGTTCTACCTAAAGGATGTATACACTCTCCAGCCCTATGTCATAATGTGGTTTCCTTGGATCATGATTGCCTCTCCCTTCCAAAAGATATCACAGGGTCCATTGCACTAGTGACATTATGTCGATTGAACCTACTGAGCAAGAAGTAGCAACTTCTCTAGACATATTCATAAGACTTTTATGCGTTAGAGGGTGGGAGGTAAATCAGACAAAAATTCAAGAACCTTTACTTCAGTGAAATTTCTGGGTGTCCAGTGGTGATATCACACCTAAGGGGAAGGATGAGTTGTTGTTGTTGTTGTTTTACAACCAAAACAGAGGTACAAGGCTACCTCATATTCCTTATTTGGATATGTTACTTCTGCCTATTTACTGAGTGACCCAAAACATTGCTGCTGTGAGTGAGGTAAGAACAAGGCCCAGTTGCTATTCAGGCCACTTGGCCACTTGGGTCACATCCAATGGTACTAGAAGCACCGGTGGCAGATAGGGGCGCTCTATCTGCGCCTATATGTGATTCTATCTACTTTTTACNGGGGCTCCTGCAGTGAAGAGACGTTGGGTGACTTCTGGGGTCTTTGCTGAACCAAGGATGAGTGGTGGCAGCAGCTTCCCGCAGCAGTAAATGAAGACGGTGGAGAACAGGGATGTACAAAATGTAAAAATTGTTTCTTCATTTAAAATAAATCCTTTTTTAAAAAAAATACCTTAAAAATCCTTTAAAAAAAAAAAAAAACTGTGATGTGAATCACAGCACAGATCCTGAAAGTTTTGGAGGAGAGCCTTATTCTCCTTTTGATAAATAGGTCTTGGTATACCTTATCATGCCTTAGTAGAGACTGGAGGTTTAACCACAGGTCATCAGATTACAGTGGGACCCGGGGATACCTATCATTCGTGGCTGTTATCTGATGCACCAAGCCATAAAGTTGGACATGCACAGCAACATTCCTTCATCAGATGGAAGTGGTATGTGCACAGTCAGGTGTAAGTAGGCCATGAAGGCACAAGTAGGTTATTTACCTTAGGAAAGGTCTCAAATGCCCATGACCCCAACCTCTGCCTTCTCTTTTCAACCTGTATGTAAGGCCTCACTGAGATCTCTCTATAGTCTGTTGATAGAGAAAGAGAAGACTTGGGCTTGATTTATAGTTGGTTCTCTATGATGGACAAACACCACCCAAAAATGGACAGCTGTAGCATTTAAGCCTCTTTGGGACATATTTGAACAGTGAGGAAGGGAAATCCTACCTGTGGACAGAACTGCTGGTGATGTATGTAGTTGTTCCCTTTGCTTGGAAGGAGAAATGGCCAGACATGGGATTATATTCTGACTCATGAATTTGGCTAATGATTTAGTAGGATGACCAGGGACTTGGAAGGACCATGATTGGATAATTGACTCCAAGGAAATTTAGGGAAAAGGTATGTGGATAAACCTCTCTGAATAAGTAGAAAATATGAGATGTCTGTATCCCATGTGAATGCTCACCAAAGGGTGAACTCAGCAGAGTAGGATTTTAATAAGAGGAGGGGGTAGGATGACCTGTTCTATGAATAGCAGTCAGCTTCTTTCCCCAGCCATCCCATTCATTGCCCAACAGGTTCATGAACAAAGTGGCCATGGTGACAGGATGGAGATTGTGCATGAGCTCAGAAACATGGACTTCGACTCACAAAGACAACTTGGCTATGGCCACTCCTGAGTGCCCAATCTGCTGGCAGCAGAGACCAAAACTGAGTCCCTGATATGACACCATTCACCAGGGTGATCAGGCAGCTACCTGGTGGCAGGTTGGTTACATGGGACCACATCTTTCATGGAATGGGAAGTCTTTTGTTCTTCCTGGAATAGAGAGTCTGGATACAGATTTGCCTTCCTTGCACAAAATGCTTCTGCCAAAACTACCATCCATGGATTTATAGAATGTCTTATCCACAGTCATGTATTCCATACTGCATTTCTGTGTTCAAGGACCATACATTGTAGCCAATGAAGTGCAGTAATTGTCTCATGCTCATGGAACTCATTGGTATTGTCATGTTCCCTACCATCCAAAGCAGCCAGCTTGATAGAATGGTGGATGACCTTTTAAGTCTCAATGACAGTGCCAACTTGGTGGCAATACGTTTAAAGCTAAAGTAAGGGTTTGTATGTGGTATGAATCAGCATTCAATATGGTGCTGTTTTTCCAACAAACAAGATAGAAAGATCCAAGAATTAAGAGGTGGAAATGGAAACAGCACCACTCACTATTACCCCTAGCGACCTACTAGTAAATTTTTGTTTATGCTCTTCTGGCCTAGATGTCTTAGTTTAAGAAGCAAACAGTGAAGCCATACAACAGTGAAGCCATTGGTGTGGAAGATAATACTACCTCCCAGCCACTTTGAATTCCTCATGCCTCTGAGTCAACCGGTAAAGAAGGGAGTTATGAAGCTGATTTATGTGAATTTTCCTCACTTGCTACTCCACAGTGGAGATAAGAAAGAGTATGTCTGGAATGCAAGAGATCTCTCTGGGTGGTCTATGATTAAGGTCAATGGAAAATTACAAAAATCCAATCTAGGCAGGACTAATAATAGCCAGGACCCATAAAAGATGAAGGTTAGGGTCACCAAACATGTAAAGAACCATAACCAGCTCAGGTGCAAACTGAAGGAAATACAGAATGCCTAATGGAAGAAAGTAGTTTTAAATACCAGCTATGTAGGAGCTTGTGACCACTTCCAGTGATGAAGACTGTAATTGTCATAGCATTTCCTTTCTATTTTGTTATGAAGACATTTCTGGTTGTGTATATGTATGTGTACATAGAATATTAAAATTTAATTTAATTTAATTTTTTAGAGAGAGAGTAAGAGATCAAGTGAGGGAGTGGGACAGAGGGAGAGAGAGAATCCCACAAACTTGGGATCATGACCTGAACTGAAATCAAGAGTTGGTCACTCAGCTCACCCGATGACCCCTTTAATTTTTATTTTAATTCCAGTATAATTAACATACAGTGTTATATGAGCTTCAGGAGTACAACATAGAGATTTGGCTATTCTGTATATTACTTATTGTTCATCAAAATGAGTGTACTCTTAATCTCATTTACCTATTTGACCCATCCCCCCACCCACCTCCTCTCTGGTAACCATTTCTTTGTTCTCTATAGTTAAGAATCTTTTTGGCATGGTTGTCTCTCTTTTTCACCTTTGTTCATTTGTTTGATTTCTTAAATTCCACACATGAAGTCATATAGTATTCATGTTTCTCTGGCTGACTTATTTTGCTTAGCATTAGACTCTATAGCTCCATCCATGTTTGTTGCAAAAGGCAAGATTTCATTCTTTTTATGGGTCAATATATTATGACTTAATATATACATACCTTGAGCCATATATATCTATATATAATGTATGTATGTATTTATATATAATAAATATTATATATAAAATAGAAGCATATATTATATATATATGTATATATATATAATGAAGCAGCCTAAGTGTCCATTGATAGGTGAATGGATAAAGAAGATGCAGTACACATTTGTGTGTGTGTATATTTATATATGTATAAATATATTATACATCAATTAACTATATACATATATAAATATTTGCAAACATATATGTATACCACATCATTCACATATCATTATACACTTGGGCTGCACACATATATGTATGCCACTTCACCTATCAATGGACACTTGGGCTGCTGCTATAATTTGACAATTGTAAATAATGCTGCAATAAACATAGTGCCTATATCCTTTAAAATCAGTGTTTTCATATTTTTGGGGGGCAAATACCCAGTACTGTGAATACTGGATTGTAGTGTAGTTCTATTTTTAATTTTTTTGAGAAATATCCATACTTTTTCACAGTGGCTGCAAGAGTTTTCACTCCCACCAACAGTGCGTGAATGTTCTTTTTTCTCCACATCCTCACCAACACTGGTCATTTCCTTGTTTTCTATTTCAGTCATTTTGATAGGTTGTGAGGTGATATCTCCTTGAAGTTTTGGTTTCCATTTCCCTGATGACGAAAGATGTTGAGCATCTTTCTATGTGTCTGTTGGCTACTTGAATGTCTTCTTTGGATAAATGTCTGTTCATGTCTTCTGCCCATTTCAAAAATGGGCAACAGTTTTTTGGCTGTTGAGTTCTACGGGCTTTTTATATATTTTGGATACTAAGCTTTTATTGGATATATCATTTGCAAATGTCTTCTCCAATTCCATAGATTGCCTTTTAGTTTTGTTGGTTGTTTCCTTTGTTGTGAAGAAGTTTTTTATTTTGATGTAGTCCCAATAGTTTATTTTTGCCTTTGCTTCCCTTGCCTCAGGTGACATATGAAATGTCAGTGAAATTACTGCCTGTGCTCTCTTCTAAGATTTTTATGGTTTCAGGTCTGATATCCATTCAGGTCCTTAATTCATTTTGAGTTTATTTTTGTGTATGGTATAAGAAAGTATTCCAGTTTCATTCTTTTGCATATTGCTTTCCAATTTCCCCAACACCATTTGTTGAAGAGATTCTTTTTCCCATTACAAATTCTCGCCCTTGTCAAAGAGCATATAATTGTGGATTTGTTTCCTGACTTTCTATCTTGTTCTGTTGATCTCTGTATCTATCTTTCTGCCAGTACCATACTGTTTTGATTACCATACTGTTTTGATTACTACAGCTTTGTAGTATAACCTGAAATCTGGAGTTGTGATACTTCCCGCTTTAATTTTCTTTTTCAGGATTGCTTTGGCTATTGAAGGTCTTTTGTGCTTCTATACAAATTTTAGGATTGTTTGTTCTAGCTCTGTGAAAAATGCTGTTGGCATTTTGATGGGATTGCATTAAAACTATAGATTTCTTTGTGTAGTATGGACATTTAAACAATATTTATTCTTCTAGCCCATGGAATATCTTCCATTTGTTTATGTCATCTTCAATTTCTTTCATCAATGTTTGATAGTTTTCAAAGTAGAGGTCTTTTATCTCCCAGGTAAGTTTATTGCTAGGTATTTTATTGTTTTTGGTGCAATTGTAAATGAATTTGTTCCTTAATTTCTCTTTCTGCTGCTTCATTTTCAGTGTATAGAAATGTGACAGATTTCTATACATTGATTTTGTACCCTGTGACCTTACTGAATTCATCTATCATTTCTCTAGTAATTTTTTGGTGGAGTCTTTAAGGTTTTATTATGTCATCTGCAAATAGTTAAAGTTTTAGTTTCCCCTTACTGATTTGGATGCACTTTATTACTTTTTCTTGTCTGATTGGTGTGGCTAGGACTTTAGTACTATGTTGAATAAAAGTAGTGAGAGTGGACATCCTTGTCGTGTTCCTGATCTTAATGGGAAAGCTCTCAGTTTTTCACTATTAAGAATGCTACTAGCTGTGGGTTTTCATACATGACCTTTACTATGTTAAGTACTATGTAAGTACTAAACTTACTTTGTTGAGGGCATTTTTTAAAAATCACGAATAATTGTACTTTGCCAAAGATTTTCCTGCATCTATTGAAATGATCATATGACTTTTCCCCTTTCTCTTCTTGATGTGATGTATCACATTGATTTGTGAATATTGAACCATCTTTGCATCCCAGGAATAAATCCCACTTGATCATAGTGAATGAGTTTTTAAATGTATTGTTGGGTTTGGTTTGCTAGAATTTTGTTGAGGATTTTTTGCATATGTTTATCATAGATATTGATCTGCAGGGGTTTTTTGTTTTTGTTTTTGTTTTTGGTGTCTTTCTTTTTGGCATCAGTGTAATATTGGCCTCATAGAATGAATTTAGAAGTTTTCTTTTCTATTTTTGGGATAATTTGAGAAAAATAGCTTTTAACTCTTCTTTCAATGTTTGGTAGAATTCACTGTCTGGTCCTGGACTTTGTTTATTGGGAGTTTTTGATTACTGATTCAATTCCATTATTGATAGTTGGTCTGTTCAATTTTTTTATTCCTTTCTGATTGAAGTTTGGGAGGTTATGTGTTTCTAGGAATTTATCCATTCCTTTTTAAAAAAATTTTTTTTACATTTATTTACTTTTGACAGACAGAGAAAGACAGATTACAAGTGGGATAGGGGCAGAGAGAGAAGGAGACACAGAATGTGAAGCAGGCTCCAGGTTCAAAGCTGTTAGCACAGATACTGATGCAGGGCTTGAACTCACAAACTGTGAGATCATGACCTGAGCCAAAGTCAGACACTTAACCGACAGAGACACCCAGGTGGCCCATGAATTTATCCATTTCTTCTAGGTCATTGAGTTTGTTGGCATATAATTTTTTATAATATTATCTTACCATCTTTTGTATTTCTGTGGGGTCGGTGGCTATTTCTCTTCTTTCATTTATGATTTTGTTTATTTGAGCACGCTCTCTCTCTCTCTCTTTTCTTCTGCATTGAGTTTGGCTAAAGGTTTACCAGTTTTGTTGATGTTCTCAATGAACCAGATCCTGGTTTAATTTATCTATTCTATTGTTTTGTTTCCTTCTTTTCGGTTTCTATTTTGTTTGTTTCTGCTCTAATCTTTATTTTTTATTTCTTTCTACTGGCTTGGAGTTTTGTTTGTTCTTTTTGTAGCTCCTTTAGGCATAAGGTTAGATTATTTATTTGAGATTTTTCTTTCTTCTTGATGTAGGCCTGTACTGCTATAAATGTCCATCTATCTTAGAACAGCTTTTGCTGCATCCCAAAGATTTTGGACTGTTGTATTTTCATTTTCATTTGTCTTGATGTATTCTTAAATCTCCTCCTTTATTTCTTGGTTAACCCATTCATTGTTTATTAGCATGTTATTTAAGCTCCATGTGTTTGTGGTCTTTCCAGGCTTTGCATGTGTGTGTGTGATTCATTTCTAGTTTCATAGTGTTGTTTTCAGAGAAGATGTATGGTATGACTTTGATCTTTTTGAATTTGTTGAGACTTATTTTGTGATCTATTCTGAAGGATATCCTATGTGCACTTGTGAAGAATGTTTATTCTGCTGTTTTAGGATGGAATGTTCTGAATATATCTGTCAAATCCATCTGGTCCAAGGTGTCACTTAATGCCACTGTTTCCTTATTGATTTTTCTTTTTGGATGATCTGTCCATTGATGTAAGTTGTATGCTAACATCCCCTACTATTATTAGATTACTATCAGTTAGTTCCTTTATGTTTGTTTTTAACTGTTTTAGGTATTTGGGTGCTTTTATGCTGGGTGCATACACATGTACAATTGTTAATATATTCTTGTTGGATTATTCTGTTTATGATTATATAGTGTCCTTCTTTGTCTTTTGTTACAATGTTTGTTTTAAAGTCTATTTTGTCTGATATAAGTATTGCCACTCTGGCTTTCTTTTTATATCCATCTGCATGATAATTGCTTCTCCATCCTCTCACTTTCAATATGCAGGTGACTTTATATCTGAAATGAGTCTTGCAGGCAGCATATAGGTGGATCTTGTTCTTTTATCCATTCTGTCACACTATGTCTTTTGATTGGGGTGTTTAGTCCATTTAAATTCAAAGTAATTATTGATAGATATATATTTATTGCTGTTTTTTACTAATTTTATGTTTGTTGTTATTTTTCTCCACTCCTTTCTTCCCTTGCTCTCTTCTTTTGTGAGTAGTTGGCTTTCTTTAGTGATATACTTGGATTCCTTTCTCTTTATTTTTGCTTATCTATTACTGGTTGTTGATTTGTGGTTACCTTTAGGTTTCCATATAGCATCTTCTGCATACAGCAGTTCATATTAAGTTAATGGTCTCTCAAGTTTGAACCCATTCTTGACTCCTCTCCCTCCACACACATTTTAGGTATATGGTGTCATACTTTAAATCCTTTTATTTTGTGAATTTCTTGACTGATTTTTACATATATACTAATTTTTACTGATTTTGTGCTTTCTACTTCTCTTACTTTCACGTATGGTCTTTCCTTTTCACTCAGAGTCCCCTTTAACATTTCATGTAAGTCTGGTTTAGTGGTCATGAATTCCTTTAACTTTTGTTTCTCCAGGAAACTTTTTATCTTTCTTCTATTCTGAGTGATAGCTTTGATAATTAGAATATTCTTGCCTATAGATATTTTTCCTTTCAGTACTTTGAATATATCATGGTATTTGTTGTAGATTTTTCATCATAGTATTTATTTATTCATTCTCATCAAGGAGAACAGTACATACCATTCCAGAATCTTATCTCCTCTTTGGGGAAAGGAGTTAGTGCATTTTGATTGCATCAGCTTCGTTGAGTCATGTTAGGCAGAATTATGGCTCATATTCCAGAAGCTTTCCTGCCCCAGGGCATACATTTGAGGTCAGGGTCACATGACCTTACAAACCTCATGCTCAGCTGTGGTAGACAGATGCTTATGATATTACACACCTGCAGGGGAAACTGGCTCCGGGGACCATGTCACCCTGTGCTGCTGCATTCCAGTCCCCTGACATCTTGATGACTCAGCTGACTGCCTAAAGGCCCCTTCCTTCACTGCAGGCTTCATCTCAGTATTGGTGAAAAGGACAGAGCCTGTGTGACAGGCCCAGGGCAATGACATAGTCTTCATGTGACTCTCATTGCTGTCTCCAGATGTGAAAGTATTGCTGACAGTCTGACTACTGGATACATCACTGAGGGCTTAATAATAAATAAGCAATAATACATTTATGCTCAGAAAAAAATCACGTGATTGGGATATGAGGGAAGAATGACACCAGTTCATATTTTCCTGAGGTTGTTTGAGAATTGTTCTTCATTAAACCTGTATACATCTAAATAGAGATAATGCAGGAAAGAGGAAGACTATATGCTTTCTATTTACTTAGACTGGTTTGTACATGGCCACTTGTGGCAAAAACTAACATGTCAAATGATTCTATTTTAAGAATTGATTACCCACTACAGATCATTACTGTACTATACAGACAGTACTACTGTTTTTTTTTATATATTAAAGAAAGCAAAACCTCTCATTATGTAACTTTCTTTTTTTAACTTGATCTTTACAAATGTGCTAACAAAGTTTTTATTAATGTAGCTATCATTTGCATAGAGTAAAATCAACAGAGCTTAAGTCTATAGGTCGTTAAGTTTTGATAAATGTATAACACTCATGGACCTATCTTCCACATCAAGCTATAAAAATCCCCATCATTCTAGAAACTTACCTTATGCCAATTTCCAGTCAATATTTCCCCTGCAAGTAACTGCTGTTCTATGATATTGTTCTTATATGATATTTATCACCATAGATTAATTTTGCCTATTTGAACCCCATTTAAGGGACTTATATAATTTAAGGACTACCTTTCCTGTAGGTGCTTTCTTTTGCTTGATATAGTATTTTAAAGATTCTTCTGTGTTTTTGCATGTAGAGATAGTTTGTTCTTTTTATTTTTGTTTTTATTTTATATTTTAATGTTTATTTTTTATTTTGAAAGAGAGAGAGAGAGTGAGTGTATGAGCAGGGGAGGGGCAGAGAGAGAGGGAGAGAGAGGATCTCAAGCAGGCTTTGTGCTGTGAACCCAAAGCCTGATGTGGAGCTTGAACCCACAAACTGTGAAATCATGAGCTGAGCCAAAATCAAGAGTAGGACACTTAACCAACTCAGACACCAAGGTTCCCTAATAGTTTGTTCTTTTTTAATGTTTGAATATGAATACACTATAGTGTGTTTCTCCATTTTTCTGGATGGATGCCTCCCCATGTGTTCCTTGTTAAGAGCTTCTAAGAGTAAAGCTGCTGTAAGGCTGGTACAGGACAGCCCACTTACTGGGCGGTGCACCCAAAGTGACACCACATTATGTCACCCAACAGAACCTGACCCCTGTGGGCTACACAATCACCCTGGAAAGCCAGGCACACATCTGTCCCAGTGTAGTCAATCAAAGCTTCCCTTTCTTCTAGCTACCCAGTGCAGGACAGCAGGAGAAATGGGCTCTTCCTGGCACCCCAAAAAGATAGTGCAGTCTGGAAAGAGGAGAAATGAGGGTGGCATCCAGACAGTCTCTGGGGCTGTAGTGACCTTGTCTGTTCCAGTAGATTTCCCATTACCCTTTGTTTCCCAAGCCCCACAGACCAGTGCAGGGTTCTCCTTTCACAAAGGATCTGGAAGTGGCCACTGTGAAGAACATCCTGCTCTACGGAGGTTTCCTGAATGTTTGTGGCAAGTATGAGGCAGAAGGGGATAAGGGTCACAGTCTCTTCCCGCCTCTTGGTACATCTCATTGTACAAGATTAAAAGGAGGCTTGGCTGCAGATTCAATTAAATCCAGGCTTTGAGCATGCAGGGTCTCTGGTCCTAGGGCTGGGGGCACAGGCTCAGGGACCATGAACAGGGCTAGGGCTCTCCCTCTGCAACCGGGAACCGGCAACCCCCAGATGGATGCCAAAGAGAAGGGATAGATGAACGTGCTCTGTCCTCTCCTTTCCCTCTCAAGGCCCCACCTTCCCACTGGGCACTCTGAGAAACAGGCAAGTCTGTTCATGTCCTTGGCAAGCTGACAGGTGGAAAGGAGACAGCACCTCCAGGGGGCAGAGAGAGAAAGAATGGTAGCATCAGTGGCCATCGGTTGCTCCAAGTGAGCCCTTTGGTGGAAAAAGGCACTCCAGCAGCTTTAGAAAAAAGGAAGTCCATCTCTAAATTATTCTCTAACTTTAAAGAAATACCAATAACCGATATGAAATTATAACAGAATGCACTAATAGTCAAAGATGGGAATCTCAAAAGTGTTGCGCTAAGTGAAAGAAACCAGGTACAAAAGAAAACAAGACTGTATGAGTCCATTTATATGAAATTTCAATAAAGGCAAAGCAATAGTGACAGAAGGCAAATCTGTGATTGCTAGGGGCCAGTCTTGCAGTTTGTGGCTGGGTGACAAGGGACAGGAGGGAACTTTGTGAGGTGATGGACATGGTGCTTGTATCACTGGACACATTTGTCAAAAACCATCAAATGCTACATTAAAATTTGATGAATTTTACTCTTTGTACATAATATTTCAGTGAAGCTGACATTGAGAAAGAAAATATTTTTAATTTAAGCAAACTCATAATTTTAGACATTTTAACCCTGAAAAGATTGAACTCTTAGTCCAAGTCCTTTCTGTTATATTCTGTGGCCTATGAATTCAGATATGGAGGTCCAGAGAGAGAAGGCAGGACTTAAAATCACACATCCTGCCAGTGGTCAAGCCACATTTGGGCCCCTGACTTTGTGTCTTATTAGCCTTTCTCTTCTGCCAGCCTTCCCCACACATGTAAACTATGAACATGTCATGTCTCATGTTGTCACCCAAACAAGTCACAGGCACCATAAAATATCTGGTAGATACACAGTCCTTAATGTTTGACATTTGGTAGAGAAGGAAGATAGTATTATTATACAGTGTTATTTCCATTTTTCTATTAGAAGAGTAGAAGCACAGAGAGCTCAACTTATATGCCTGAGGGCACACAAGCTACTCACATTTCAATTTTCAATTGTACAATGGATGAGTAATTCTTACCTCATATGGTCATTGCAAGGAGTGAATTAAATTAAATCAACCCTGTATGTGGAGTACCTGGTGCATGAATTCTCAATAAACCATAAATACTGCTAACATCAACATTTATAGTAATGAACATGATAATGATGAACATGATGGTGGACATAACAGTACTGGGATTTTATGATAATAAAGTTGAAATTAGAACACTTTATGCTAATGAACTGTTTACAAATTGTGAGGAAATGGACATTATCAATTACTACAGCTGAGAGTGCACATTGGAATAAATGCTTTTGGCAAGTAGTTCCATTTTAGAATTGTTTTAAAATGATGTTTGCACACATCTACAAAGATATGTGTGCAAGATGTTCACTGCAGTGTTGCAAAGGAAGAACAAAGATGATCTAAATGACCATCAAGAGGTGAAAAGGAGAATGTTAAAGGAATGCTCTCTGTATTGAGCTGATGGATAGATAGCATGGACTAGGAAGGATGTCCATGCTATAGTACTGGATCTTAAATAGTAAGAGTTTGTAGAATTGATACCATTTATGACCCTAGAGATTTTGCTAATTCCTTCGGTTGTGGGTGGGAGATTGATTCTGTACCCATTATGTTCAAATGAACATTTTTCCCCCTGAGAAAGAATTCTAAGGTGGAGATAGTGTTTGACTAAACCTTCAAAAGCTGGAAGGCACCTGGCTGATTCAGTCAGTGAAGCATGCGACTCTTGATCTCGAAGTTGTGAGTTCAACCCCCATGCTGGGTGTAAAAAGTAAAATCTTTTAAAAAACCCTCAAAGCCTGCACCAAATGCCACCGCCTGCCTTAGGGTCAGAATATCAGCCCCTGTTCTGTTTTCCTTGAAAACACAGAAAGACTTGCAAAGGTGGATAGTGAGGTCCAGGGACTCACTGGGTGGGTGGCTTGGGGGCTAAGGAGTCATCTCACTTGAAAATTGAGACCAGACGCAGTTCACAACAGCCCTTGAAAGAGCCAGAGCTAAACCATGTGGCAAACAGTGGGTCCTGTGGCACATTTGATCCATGATGGAGGGTACCATGTAGCCTTGGTTGGAATGTCTTCTATTTCACGTGGTTCGAGACTTCTCTTTTTCCTGATAATATCTGGAGAAGAGGAGGCTGATATACTTTCTCAGGCTCCCCCTATCAGGTGGATGGGATGGTTACATGGAAACCTCACTACTTGGGGACCCACAAAATGAGAAACTGCCAAGAATTTTAGGTCAACGCTGTGGAAAGAAAGCACGGAGCTATAGATTATCCAAAGGGAATGTTTTCTTGATGCTCCACTGGATGTGAACTCCCCCAGTGCAAGGAGTGTACCAGTGTTTGTTCCTCTTTGATTCCTCAGCACAGGGCTAGACAAAAGTGGAAACTCAATAAGGATTCATAGAAGGAATGAACGCAAAACGTCATTTCCGGCACTTAGCCATTGTACTGTCATTATCCTGAACTCCTGTCCTTCCCTCTCCAACACTATACACAATATCCCCAAGAGGAAGAGTGCAGGTCATCTGCAGTCCTACAGATCTGGCCAGAGAGCTAGTGTTAAGGACAAGGGCCAGTCGTTCATGTCACTCTGAGGTCAGGCCTGCGCTCTTGACCAGTGCTGTGTAAATTAAGCCTCAACTCCTTAAGATCCTTGTCTCACACTTACCACTTTTCCTTGGACGGAATAGAAGCATATTTTACAATTCTGTCATTGGGGGGGGGGGAGGATTTTAAATCCATTTACAGATTCAGGTAAATCCCTGGAAGTGGAGAGATTCCTAGGACAATAAGGTGAAAAAATGGAAGAAATCTGGCAGAGGACCATCCTCAATGGGAAGGATGAGAGGTCCCATGGTTTTATGGCTATTAAGGGATGTTTTCCCTGAATCTCTAATGCTTTACAGTAGGATTCTAGATGGATAGTAAAAGCAGTGAACACGATCAATAGATAATATCTCCATGGCAATGGTAGTCAGGGCAATGTTACATGCCTTTGGATTGAGTGTCATTTCTCAAGGACATCTCCATTTTCAAAGGAGAGTTTCTTGAGATGGCTGGTTCTATCACAAAGTGATTGCTTACACGATCTTTTTTTAAAGTTTATTGTTTTGAGAGAAAGAGAGAGCACAAGCTGGGGAGGGGCAGAGAGAGAGGAGACAGAGAACCCTAAGCAGTTCGATGAATGGCTTGAACTCCGGAACTGAGCTGAAATCAAGGAGCTGATCGCTTGATGGACTAAGCCACCCAGGCACCCTTGTTGTTTACACAATCTTATGGGGTCTTTGGTATTAACTGTATTTATAGTGAGTGAAACCAAGGCTTGGACAAGGTAAGCTATTTGTTTTTTATGTTTATTTATTTATTTTGAGAGAGAGAGAGAGTGCACACACACACAGGCACACTCAATCCCACAAATTGTGAGATCATGACCTGACCAGAAACCAACAGTCAGACGTTTAACCAACTGAGCCACCCAGGCACCCTGAAAAGGTAAGTATTTACTTACAGTTTATGCTTACCAAATATGAGACTGCGGTTACCTAGAGTCAATGCCAGTGCATTTCAGTGATAAAACTATGAAGTCAAGAGTAAGGAAAATTGTTTTCTATTTGCTTGTTATTTTTCTCAATGACTGTTTTCAGTGAAGACATGGCAGAAACATGGAAAATTTTAGAATGAAAACTTTGGCATTTTCTGTGACTTTGATTATCTATGTCTAGTACTTCTGGAAAACATGATTGCTTATCAACACTCTCTCCCACTTCAATAAAAGCAATAGACAGAAGAAGAGAATGGCATAAATGATTTCCATTGCTTCTCTGGTCCAATAGGAAACCAAAAAAGGTAAAACAGAAATGAAAGTAAAGATGAATCCCTATTTTCTCTCTTTTCATCAATGAGGAAAATTATCAAACTTTCCATTCTGTTTGTTCCATTCNATATTTATTTTTGAGAGACAGAGAGCAAGTGGAGTAGGGACAGAGAGAAAGGGAGACACAAAATCTGAAGGAGGCTCCAGGCTCTGAGCTGTCAGCACAGAGCCCAGTGTGGGGCTCCAACTCAAAAATAGCAAGATCACGACCTGAGCTGAAGTCAAATCCTTAACTGACTGAGCCATCCAGGTGCCCCTATTATGCTGGTATTTTTAGAAATCACTAGATGAGACACTTGGTTAAGAGTAGTGCTACCTCCATGCTCTCATTTCTTCACAAACTGTTTTTTTCTTCGACTTCCCTGTAGAGTTTTCTTAGAGAAGGCCAGACAATTGCTGGTCACCACACTGCTAGAATACAGTGATGTTATGAGATATGATAGAATGTCCAATGACCTCAATCAATTGCTCTCCTCTTTTCTTTAAATTGAGGTATAATTCACCTATCAGAATAGCTACCATATGAATGTGTATAGTTCAGTAGATTTTAGTATATTCTCAGAAAGTAGAATGATGAGTGGCAGTGGCTGGGGAGAGAGAGAGAAATGGAGAAGTATTTATTGGGTATAAAGCTTCAGTTTTGCAAGATAAAAAGAATTCTGGAGATGAATGGCGGTGATTGGTGCACAAAATGTGAGCATACTTTATGCCACTGAACTGCACACTTAAAGTGGATAAATGATAAATTACATGTTATATGTATTTTAACCATAATTTTATTTTCTAACCACAATTTTAAAAAAGAATACCAGTAAGAGAGCTAAAATTCAGCGGATAGAGTGAGAAAAATATTTGCAAACAATATATCTCATAAATATATAATATCCAGAATATATAAAGAACTCTTAAAAGTAAAAATAAAACAATAGTAATCCCAAAGTAAAGGTGGGCAATGATTTGAATAAACACTTCTCCAAAGACTATATACACATAGCCAATAGGCACATGAAAGGATATTCAACATCATAACTCACCAGGGATATGCAAAATCACAATGAGATGTTATTTCTACTTACTAGCATGAATATTATTAAGAAATGGACAAGGAGGAGCCTGGATGGCTCAGTCTTGACTCACAGCTCCTGAGTTTGAGCCCCACATTGGGCTCTGTGCTGACAGCTCAGAGCTTGAAGCCTGCTTCAGATTCTGTCTCAGTCTCTCTCTGCTCCTCCCATGCTCACACATTGTCTCTCTATCTCTCTCAAATGTAAATAAACATTAATTTTTTTAAGCTTAAAAAAAAGAAATGGACAACAAGATGTATTAGAAAAGAGATGGAAAAATTGGAACCCTCATATGTTGCTATGGGAAAGTAAAATGACATAGCCACTGTGAAGAACAATCTGGTACTCACTCAAAAAGTTATACAAACCAATTCCTGTGTATATATCCAAGAGAAGTGAAAATGTATATTCATGCAAGAACTTGTACACAAATATTCATAGGAGCATTGTTCACAATAGCCAAAAAAGTGAAAGAAACACAATGTCCATCAACTGATGAGTGAATAAAAAATTTGGTGTTTTCATACATTGAAACATTACTCAGCCATGAAGACGAATCAAGTACTGATACATGTTATATTATGAATAAACCTTGAAGACATTATGCTAAATGAAAGGAGACAGGCATAAAAGATCACATATTCCATTATTTCATTGATATAAAATGTCCAGAATAGACACATAGAGACAGAAAAGAGATTATGCGAGTGGGGATAGGAGGGAATTGGACATAATGGAAGTAATGTATATGAGGATTTTTGGGGAGTGATGGAAATGTTCTACAATTATATAGTGGTAACAGTTGCATAACAGAGTGAACTATTAAAAACCACTGAAATATTCACTTACAATGTTGGATTTTAGATTATGTGAAATATATCACAATAAATAATGTTATGTATAGAAAAAGAATGAGGTATAGGGAAATATCAGTCCCTTTACCATGATGGTAGATGGTTGAGACATAGAACAATTTTCTGTTGTTAACAGTCAGCTTACACATAGATGTGCCAAGAGTTTGTCCCACAGGAAAGGTAACTCTATGTCAGAGTAGGCAGCACTCCTGGAAACTAGAGCATTGATAAGAAGGATTCATGAGGTGATGATGATGATGATGATGACGATGCTGCTGCTGCTGATGGTGATGACAAGGAGGAGGAGGAGGGTGATTGATGATGATGGTGGTGGTGATCATGACAGTAGTGATGATAATGATGATAATGATGATGATGACGACGATGATGGTGGTGGTGGTGGTAGTGGATGATGATAATGATGATGATGATGACCACAATGAGGATACTAATAGCTAAATAATGCTTGGGTGCCAGGCACTGTTATGAGCATGTTCTAGCTGCTCATCATTTACTCTTCACAACAACCCTGTGATAGTGATTTATCATTCTTAAATGATAGTGGTTCTGAAACTTGAGTGAACATTTGAAACACCTGGGGCCTTATGAAAATTAATTACTGACCTTGATTCTCACAGTGTCTGAGGCAGTAGGTCTGGCATGGGGTTCAAGAATTTTCTTTTCTAACAAGTTCCCAAACAATTGCCTGAGGTGATGAGTACTATTGTACATTCCATTTTACAGATGAGGATGGTCATGGCAGGGAGTATACAAAATTAAGAGTGGTGTGGGTTCCTCTCTGGAGTGAAGAAAGAGCTTAAACGTACTTTAGGTCAGCAGAGCTTAGAAAAGGAAGGTGGGCTTTGGGGACATTGCCCCCCTCCCTCTGTTACTCCCTCCTCCTGTCACTTACTTGACAAACTGGACTCTGGATGTGAGAGGGCAGCAGGAGAAGTAGAAAGTAAGCACTGAGGTCATAGTGAGATGAAACACCAAACTCCCCAGAGCCACGCTCTCCACTTGGACTTTGATGGTCACTCACCTGGCATCAGGCTGAAAGGACAAGACAGGTGAGCTCTGCTGCCACCCTCCACTGGGCCTCCACATTTTCCCATCCCACCAGTTTCTAGAAAGGTGATTCGATATATCTAGGTCCAATTTTAGATTTGAGGCACATTTAATATAAAAGAAACCATACTATCTCCAGTGCATTTGTATCACACTCCAAGAAACAAGGAAGGCCGTTCCTTGGAGCGGAACCTGGACCCAGCCTCCTGTCTGGTTATTGCCTGAGTGCAGGCAGATTAGTTCCTCTGCACAATCTTATGGAGCTGGGCTACAAGGACAACTATAAAACTCATGTATCAGCATGTGTACTTAAAGACCTTGAATGACTGAATGTGTCAAAGTCCATGGTACATTGAAAATATTTTTTAATTTTTTTTAATGTTTTATTTATTTCTAGGAGAGAGAGAGAGAGAGACAGCGTGAGCAGGGGAGGGTCAGAGAGAGAGGGAATCACAGACTCTGAAACAGGCTCCAGGCTCTGGGCTGGCAGTCAGCACAGAGCCCGACACGGGGCTTGAACCCACGAACCGCGAGCTCATGACCTAAGCGAAAGTCGGACGCTTAACCGACTAAGCCACCTGGGCGCCCCGGTACATTAAAATTTTTTATGCTTCTGGGATAATGGGGGCCTGAACCTCTCCACTGGCACAGGCCTGTTCATACCAGCTTGCTCCTGCCTCTGTGTCTGCCTGCACTGAGTAGGAGTTAGAGGAATTGGATGCTCAGAATTGCTGGCAGCAGCTGTATCTGAAAATTTGCGATGAGTCCCATGTCTATCCTCATAGAGTGGTCACATTTCCAGAACACAGAAATTGAAACAAATATAGAGATGCAAGTGCATATGATCACAGTCGTGTTAAACTGCAAAACGCTGAAAATGATTATATTTACACCAGATTAGTTGACATAGAAGAGGTGCAAGGGAGTTACATCTTCACACAGCATTCACTTCCTAACACAGGTTCCACTTCTGGCCCATGGTTTGGCAGCAAACCACTAAAGCAGCTATCATGCTAAACTGGGTTGTGTGGAAGGAATTGGTGAAAGACGTGTGGTACTGGCCAACAAAAGACAACCGGGAAAGAGAGGATTTAAGATGCAGAAGTAGGCGCACTCTGGGCTTTCCTCATCCCTCAAACACAGCTATATTGAGGTACTATCCCATGGAACAATGTATCTGTGGAGTGGCAAAAGGATTTTCATAGTTGGAGGGAGACAGTGAGGCAGGTTCAAGGTGTGTGGATGTGAACTGGAGGAGAGGAAAATGGTGCTGTGAAGGGGAGGGATCCCTTTATGTGGAGAGACAAAAGGGAGAGAGAGGGGGGTGTTGAGAAAGTGTAGCATCAAGTTTGCATGAGAGGAAAACCTCTCTGGGCCACAGACTGGGGAGCAAAAAGTACTGAGTGTCTGCAGGTTTTTTTGTTTTGTTTTTGTTTGTTGTTTTTGTTTGTTTTTTTTTGTTTTTTCAAACAGTGTTTGGAGCTCAAACTCTGAGGTTCTGGAAGTGTATGACTTTCTCTGGAGGGGATTGTGGCATGCTTCTGGGGAGGAGGGAGCCAGCCCTGGAGTGTAGAAATCTCTGGGTGCGCTGGAAGAGAACAGTCCCCTTCCTGGAGTGCTTTTAGAAAAGGGGTTATTGCCTCCCCAGGGATAAAAGACCCCACAGGTGTCAGCCAAAGGACTTTCATCAGCACACAGAAGGAATACAACCCTTCCTCCTTTTAATAGTGCTACACCAAAGGTTCTGCACACTGTGCAGGCATGGGACTGTTTCTCACAGAGAGCGTAGAGAGTCTCTACATACAGCGTGGAGAGGATCTACTCTGGAGGAGGGGAGTGGGTCCACGCCATGCCAGGTTCTTTAAGACTTCAGGTGTTGAATTCCAGCTGTGGGTCAAAGAAAAAATGCAGGAGAGTTGTGGTGCAGGGCGCACTGACCACCCTCGCTATTCTGTGAGGGCTGCCTGAACCACGGTGTGTGTGTGTGTGTAGATCTCTGGCCCTAGGAGAAGAGATTGGGGTAGCTCCATCCCCCACCACCAACATCAGTATGGTGGGACTTCAGAGAGCAACACAGTGGCCCCCAGTGAGGTGGGATTCGCTTACACCAAACCCTGTCCCCACCTTCCCTTCCATGCCTGGCAACTGCTTATTTGCCGGGGCAAGACTGCTCTGAGTCAACACAGCAACACAGTGTACCTCTCCTGCAGATTAGCATAGCCAGCACTGTGCATGCACCAAGTGTGCAGAAAATCAAGTGTTTCAAAATGATACTTTCAGTTCTGGTGGACATAAGACCAGGCTTACTTTTTATTATTTTATTTTTTCTCTTTGGAATCAGGCAAAATCTTGTTTTTTGTTTTTTTTTCATTTCCTTCTCTCTCTCTCTCTCTCTCTCTCATCAAGCTGTTTTATTTTTTCTTTTTTTTCCTCTCTTCTTCTCCTTCTTCTTCCATTTCCCCTCCCCTACTCCCCTCCTCCTCGTCCTTCTTCATTTCCTTTTCTTTTTCTTTGGAATCAGCCTTATGGTTTTTTATTCTTTGCTTGGCATTTTTTGTTCCTTTTCTTTTTCTTTCTTGTTCTTGGGGATCAGGCTTTCCCCCCATTTTTTCGAGGCTTACTTACACAAACAAATCAAAACATATCTAGTTAAAGGTCCAAACACTCCCCACTGCAAACAAGGAGGAGCTCTGGAGAGGACGGACCAGTGGATAGAGCAGCCAAAACGTAACAGCAGAGTTTACATAGCATACACCAGAAACACTTCCTGAAGTGCCAGGCCCTGGACAGTGTATGATCCTTTTTGAAAACAGCATTACTTTCAGGTGCAGGAAATGTCATGAGGTTTTAAAACATGCAAAAGACAGACAGAAACTTAGCCAAAATGAAAAGATGGAGGAATTATCCCTAAAAGAGATGCTGTTTAAAGAAACAGGATTCAGTGTGAAGTTCTTGTGAGAAGATGTGAAGTCCTATTACACAGTACATCTACTGCAATTGGAAATTATCAATAACGGTGAAACCAGAGCAATGCCTCACTGTCATTATACTACCTGGCCAGATTTTGGAGTCAGTTAATCACCAGGCTCATCTCAATTTCTTACTTAAAGTGAGAGAATCTGGGTCCTTGAATCCTGAACACGAGCCTGCCGTGATCCACTGTGGCAGTGGCGCTGGGCAGTCAGCACCTTTTTCTCTGGGAGATGCCTATCTCCTTCTGATGGAAAAAGGAGATGATGTTACCACAAAACAATTGTTACTAAATATGAGGAAATACTGAATGGGGCTTATTCAGCCACCAGATCAACTCAGATTTTCATATGTGACTATTATAGAAGGGGCAGAATTTATAAGGGGAGATTCAAATATACAGAAATGGTGGAGAGAACTTTCTAAGGAAGACTTATGTCCTGCTTTTGATCATTCATCGACCAAAATAATGAATGAAAAATACAGTGGGAATAGGATAGGCCTAGAAGAAAAACTGACAGGTGACAAGTATACAGGACTATCCTCTAAAATGCAGAATACTAGAAGGGTGCCTGGATGGCTCAGTCGGCTAAGTGTCCTACTTCGGCTCAGGCCATGATCTCAGGGGTTGTGGGTTTGAGCCCTATGTCTGAGCTGACAGCTCAGAGCCTGGAGCTTGCTTTGGATTCTATGTCTCCCCCTCTCTCTGTCCCTTCCATGCTCATACTCTGTCTCTCTCTGTTTCTTAATAGTAAATAAATGTTTAAAAAATTTTAATGCAGGATACTATAGAGGAAAATAGTGAGAGTGCTCCATGGAAACATAGCCAAGAGGATCGAAAAGCTAACATGGCTCCGAAGGTGCAGCAGGTGGAACAGTGGCCAAATAAAAGGGAAAAGTTTTCTCAAATTTAAAAGGAAACATAGAAACAAAAATTTTCCCTAAAAATACCTTTGAAGGAAGATTCTCCTTACTGGCATAGTCAGCCAAGATCGACAGACACTTAGTTGTTCATGACTTGAGAATATTCTGCAGCTATAAATTTTGAATGATTGATGTGCAAAGTAAGACTGGAAGCCCACTCCAGAACCTACCTGTAGATTTCCTCCCATTGTCTGTTTTTAAAGTAAACTTTACATCCAGGGAATGAAGGCACCACCAGAGGAAAACTTGCAGAGCCCTCTAAGTTGATGTACTGGTAAGTTTTTTAATGTGTGTATGAAATGTAGAAAGATGTAAAAGAAATAAGCGAGGAGAGACTACTTTGTACTGTACTGCCATTCCTACTCTATTTTATACTTTTGAGCAGCATTAAGTATTTTTATTAAACAGAAATTTTTTAAAATAATTTTTAAATATTTATTTATATTTGAGAGATAGAGACAGTGTGAACGGGGTGGGGGCAGACAGAGAGGGAGACAGAATCCGAAGCAGGCTCCAGGCTCTCAGCCATCAGTGCTGAGCCTGATGTGGGGCTCAAAATCACAAACCGCGAGATCATGACCTGAGCCAGAGTCAGACACTTAACCAACTGAGCCACTCAGACGCCCCAAACAGAAAAAAATTTTTGTGAGCCTCTAGGCTTTTCAATGCAATGTACTTTATTAACCACATAAGAACTTCAGCCTTGAGGCGCCTAGTTGGCACAGTCAATTAAACGTCTAACTCTTGATTTTGGCTCAGGTCATGATCTCATGGTCCGTGGTTCAAGCCCCATGTCAGGCTCTGCACTGGCAGTGTGGAGCCTCCTTGGGAGTTCTCTCTTTCCCTCTCTTTCTCAAAATAAATGAATGAACTTAAAAAAATAAAAAGAACTTCAGCCTCAAGTGTGTTTGAGGAAGAAGAGCTTCTGTTTATTCAGAGATCTTAAAATAAGATGTTTTATGAATTGATTTTTAAAAAGTCATATAGGGTTGCCACCACATTTCAATAGGAAATGAATGCTCTTTCAACAAATAATGGGGAAATTGAATATCCACATACAAAAGAATGAAGTTGTACCCTTACTTTATACCCTCTGCAGAAATTGACACAAAATTGACCAAACCCCCAAATGTAAGAGGGAAAATGACAAAATTTATGACAAAGACATAGAAGTTGAGCTTCATGATATTGGATTCAGTATTAATTTTTTGGATATCACTCATCAGTGCTGAGCCTGATGTGTGTGCTGGTCTCTTCTCCTTCCACCAAGCAAATTTTTAGGGATCAGAGAATTGCCCAGTTACTATTATTGCCTTATTATCACATAGGAAAGATGCCACTAATGCCCCCAGAGGAGAAGGAGGCTTTGGCTCTAGCGATAAGGCCTTTTGGATACAGGAGATTAAAGCCTCTAGGCCCACAAAAGTATTGCAGATTCAGGGAATTCCTATTCAAGGACTTTTAGACACTGGAGCAGATGTCTCCTGCATTGCAGGAAAATATTGGCCCTCAGCTTGGCCAACTCAGAATGCTCCTGCTACTCTTGTGGGTATAGGACAGGGTTATAATGTGGCAAAACGTTCTTAAATCCTAAAATGGTCAGATGAGGAGCACAATTCAGGAACTTTTTGTCCTTATGTTATTTCTTCCATCCCTTTTTCTTTATGGGGATGAGACATTTTATCCCAAATGGAAATGTTACTTTACACCCCAGATGACAAGGTCACTAGTCAGATGTTACAAATGTGGCTTCATCCCAACAAAAGGTTGGAGCAAACACAACAGGATATAATAACTCCCATAAATATAAAATCCAAAGTGGACAAAAAAGGGATTGCTAGCCAAACTTGTGGAAGGGGCCATTGTTCCTTTTGCTGCTGACCCAATAATTTGGAAGTCAGATACTCCTGTTTGGGTAGAACAATGACACTTCTCAAACAATAGCAGCAATACAACTTATGGAACGACAGTTTAAAGAAGGACATACCAAACCTTCCAATAGTCCATGGAATACTTCCATTTTTGTTATTAGGAAAAAATGAGGTAAATTGGTTTATCATCTGAATTCTAAATGCACATGTGCTTCAGTATGGGGGATTAAGTGGAAGGTTGGACGCAGCTATTTCCCACCCCAGGGCACACCGAGGCGTCGGTTGGCCCTTCAGTAAACCCATAAACCTGTTTTGTGGCCACTTCTGTATCTGTTTTGTCCTGTTTGTCATTGTCATTGTTTTTAGTCTTATCTGTAGGAATTCTGTGGGAGGGAATATAATAACCTCTGGTATGTACGTAAGTGTGAATGTGCAATTCGGTTTGGCTTGCCTGCTGGGTTCGATTATGTGGCTCCATGGGTGAGCATCCTTAAGGTCCCAAAAAGTCTACGGAGTCTGAGTGGGCCTGTCTGCGATTCTGTGGTGAACGGCATACAGTCTATGGTGGCATTGGAATAGTATCTGAAGCTGAGACCGCTACAGCTAAGCATTCCTTAAGTTCTTTTGGGACACGGCCGGACTGGCATCTGACTGGTCTCCTCATTAGAGGGGGCACTCCCAACCCTTTGTCTGTCTTTGCAACACTGTTGCAATGAGTGGACTGAGTGACTGATCGGGAAGGGCCCCCAAACCCAGCCGATATCAGGAAAAACCTCGTGAAGGGGACCTGATTGGTCTGGTTGAGGTAAAATCAGACTGAAGGAGATGTTAACTCTCTCTGTTCCTCTGCCTAGTAGATGTGAGGGCTTCTCACTCATTAATTTCCCAGGTTAATGGCTATAATTGGAGCCAACTGTGGTTAGTCTACCTCGGGACAGGGACTTTAAGGAATATTCCCAAGCAGCTGCTGAAACTCCTTTTGTTTCAGGGAAATTCCTTGTCTTCTCCAGACTGACATAGACTGCCTAACAAACCTGAAGTCTACTCCTCTGTCTGAGCTCACAAAATTTAAAACTGCCAATTCTCTTTCTCTGCCTCCTGCTGTCACCTTGCCTCTTCTGCCTTCCCCTCCCCTTCCTGTTTCCAAATAGAATGTATGAACAACAGGAAAACAGCGGTGGATCTTTAAATATGCAAACCATATCCTCCCTAAACCCACCCCATATAAACTCAGGATATCTGGTGTATTCAAAGGATGGGGGGGGGGGTCACTTCTTTCAAAGACTTAGAGGTGTACTTCAGATATGTAACCAAAGGATTCAGCTCTTGAAGTTTCAGGCCATCACTCCGGAGTTCAGTAGGCCAACTCAGAAGAACCCTCAGACTGATGACATAATCCAGATCTCGTCAACCAGCTTAAACTGACCTTCAAAAGGACACTGGCCCCTGAGATATCCAGCCCTGCTCCAGCCACACCCAGGAAGTTGGCTGGTCTGCACACGGCAGAAGCTTGAGGAATCACCGGTCTGATAAGATAAACTGCCCTTACTCTTTGCCCAGAAAGCTGGGAAAACAGCGAAGAATTCCTGTTTACACTCACTGTCCTCTTATACTCTGGTATTAATTGCCTCTAATCTAAACCCCATTTGTAAGAGCAGGGCACCTTCAATGGAAGATTAACTAACCCTTCCTTAGTATGATGATTATGGGTTGCAGGTCTTACAGGAGATCAATTATGCTCTCATGCACCCAAAGCGATTCATTGGAGCTCTAATATTGGGCATTACTGCACTAATCGCCATCATAGGGTCTGTGGCTGCTTCCACTGTCTCTCTTGTCCAGGAGGTACTTACAGTCCAACACTTGACTAGTTAACTGGAAATGTCTCTACTGCATTGGCTACTCAAGAAATAATTTACAGGAAATTGGACACTAAGGTTAATGCCTTAGAAGAAGCAGTACTGTTTATCAGAAATGAATTAAGTTTTCTAAAATCTCGTTTGGCTCTTCGATGTCACAAAGAGTATAATTGGATCTGTGTTACTTCCCTCCAACATAATGATACCATCCACACTTGGGAGAATATCCAAAATCACCTATTTGGTATTTGGAATCATTCTAATTTTAGCATTGATGTCCAAACCCTTCATGAACAGATTCAGGCTATTAATGAATCCTCCACCTTTATCTCTCCTTCACAGGTTTCAACCTCCTTTTTACAAGGGCTACAAAATTTCCTTAGTGCCCGGGGACTAAATTCACTCCTGACAAATATTGGCATAGTGGCTGGAGTGTTGGTGCTCATATTGTGCCTTGTTCCCTGTTTCTTCAAAATAACTAATCGAGGCTTTTACAGGGTAAACGTTGAGCTACACGACCCTTATTTACAAAATAAAGGGGGAGAGATGTTGGAAGCCTTCCTGAACTCATAAGTTGAGAATACTCCTTGTGAGGTTAAGACAAGTTTGCATGGTCTCTTGCCTTCAGATGGCGAAAGATATCCACCCCCACTCAGTTATTTCTGCTTGAGCGTTGACCTCCAAAGTACCTTGTTAATTGATATTGGAAGTAACTGCCCCCTTATTCTGGCCCTGGTATGATGATTGCACCCTGTGAAAAAAAATTATTGTAGGAACCTCTCCCTTTGTGATCATGGGAACAGACCTCTATCTCCGGCAGGTCCTGTTCTCCTCTATACTTCCCTTAATCTACTACCTTTGTTTCTCCTTCCCAGGTAGCAGTGTCCTTTCTAGATGGACTGCATGATTTTCTCAGTAATCATAGCTTCCTTTTCTTATAAATATCAGTCTGATCCTTGGAGCCACATTGTGGTAGGAACCCCTCCCTAAGGAGAAAGAAAAAATTGAAGAAGAGAGAAGAGAAGACTTCAAGGTCACCTAGATATGAGTCCAGCTGCCTACATCCCCCATGTTCTTGTAAACTGAAACAACTTAATCAGACTACATGTTTATGTGTATTACCATATATGGGAGACAAAGAAATAGAAAATGCATAAAAAACCCTATGCCATATGATGTGGGCCGCTCAGTTCTTTTGGGTACGAACCCAACTGAGCGGTGCTGGCAAAATAAAGTTGCTTCCTGGAAAGAAAAGTCTGGTGTCATGACTCTCTGAGCGAGAATCCTGCAACAACATTGATTGCCCTTTGTCTCTTTCCAGTCTTTTAAACATATATAATAAAAAAAGATATATATGTATATATATATAATAAAAAAGGGGGAGATGCTGGGAGCGGCACTGGCCTCGCTGGATGACAGTCACAGCGAGGAAATGGTAGTGTTTGCACAGCTCCTGCCATGAGAAACGAAAACTGGTATCTCCTTCTGCTAGTACTGGCTCATGCTGGAAACGAGGCTGCTGGTATTGACCAGGCCTCACAATATTCCAGATCAGACTGATATTCCCCACACAGATTGCTCATAAGGAAAAGCATATTCCTGCCATTTCAAAAGAAACTTCAGATGAAAGCACTGTGGGTGATTGTCAAAAGGCTCTTCCTACGGGCCTTGCAGATCCAAGACTTAGATAATAAAGGGGGCTAAGAACACAAGAGTTACAATTGAGTCTGGCCCTGAGACAAAGAGCCTAATTTAGAGTTAAGGACAGATATCCACCCCCACCCAATTGTTTCTGCTTGGAGCACCGCCCCCCGCCCCCCAAGGCATTTGTGATCAGTATTTGGAGTGACTTATTGGGGCCTTGAAAATGCTGATTTCACCCTGTGAAGGAACCTATTGAGGAACTTCTTCTTTTGTATTATGGGAGCAAAGGTGTTTCCTGAAAGACCTGTTTTTCTTGATACTTCACGTTAAGCAAGCTATTGACCCCTGCCCACGAAGAACTAACTTCACCCTTTTTATGCTAAAAACATTGTCTTGTATGCTAAAGATACCTCCCTTCCCCATAGGATAAGCATCTAAATGCCCTACCTCTATCACTATTGATAAAGGTTATGCAGGAGTCTTCTACAAATCTATATTCCGGGAAATTCTTACATATCAAAGAAGTTTGTCATCAGAAATCATTGTCTAAGGCAAATGCCACTTCTGTGCCGTCCCCCAAACACTTAATTATAAAATAAAGTTGAGGCCCAGTCAGAGCGGAGATGCCGGCCTGGTGACCAGAAAGACTCTTGGGGCTTTCTCACTCTCTCTCTCGCTGACACCGTCCATCCTTCAGGGACCCCTGGACCTGGCCAGAGTAGGCCTCTGACAATTCACATAATGGGATATTACCCACTTCGAAAAATAAAAAATTAAAAAAAAAAGTTACAGAGAGGGAGGGAGGCAAATCATAAGAGACTCTTAAATACAGAGAACAAACAGGGTTAATGGGAGGTGGGAGAAAGGGGAAAGTGGGTGATGGGCATTGAGGAGGGCACTTGTTGGGATGAGCTCTGGGTGTTGTATGTAAGCCAATTTGATAAATAATTACATTAAAAAATAATAAAAAATTCAGAAACATGCGACAACATGGATGAACGCTGAAGATAATTGTGTTAACTGAAATAATCAAGCAAGGACAAATATTACAAGATTCCACTTAAGTTTGAAGTACATGTGTCAAGTTCATAGAGACCAAAAATGACATGGGGGTGCTAGGGGCTGGTGAATGGATACTTATTATTTAACTGGTATATTTTCAGTGTGGTAAGATAAAAAAAAGATCTAAAGATGGATGGTGGGTAGTAGTGACATTTTAACAATATTTATTTTTCCGATCCGTGAGCATGGAATGTTTTTCCATTTCTTTGTGTCTTCAGTTTCCTTCATAAGTTTCCTATAGTTTTCATCATACAGATCTTTTCTATCTCTGGTTAGGTTTATTCCTAGGTATTTTATGGTTTTTTGTCTAATTGTGAAGGGGATCAGTTTCTTGATTTCTCTTTCTGTTGCCTCATTATTGGTGTATAAAAATGCAACCAATTTCTGTACGTTGATTTTGTACCCTGCGACTTTTCTGAATTCATGGATCAGTTCTAGTAGGCTTCTGGTGGAGTCTGTCGGGTTTTCTATGTAGAGTATCATGTCTTCTGTGAAAAGTGGGAGTTTGACTTCTTCTTTGCCAATTCTGAAGCCTTTGATTGCCTTTTGTTATCTGATGGCTGATGTTAGGACTTCCAGCACTATGTTCAACAACAGTGGTGACAGTGGACATCCCTGTCGNTAGGACTTCCAGCACTATGTTAAACAGCAGTGGTGAGAGTGGACATCCCTGTCGTGTTCCTGATCTCAGGGGGAAAGCTCTCAGTTTTTCCCCATTGAGGATGATGTTAGCTGAGAGCTTCTCATAGATGGCTTTGATGATGTTTGAGTAAGTTCCTTCTATCCCGACTTTCTCGAGGGTCTTTACTAAGAAGGGATGCTGTATTTTGTCAAATGCTTTTTCTGCATCTATCGACAGGACCATAAGGTTTTTATCTTTCTTTTGTGAATGTGATGGATCACATTGATTGATTTGTGAATATTGAACCAGCCCTGTAACCCAGGAATGAATCCCACTTGATCATGGTGGACAATTCTTTTTATATGCTGTTGTACTGGATTTGCAAGTATCTTGCTGAGGACTTTTGCATCCGTATTCATCAAGGATATTGGCCTGTAGTTCTCTTTTTTTGCTGGGTCTCTGTCTGGTTGGGGAATCAAAGCGATGCTGGCTTCGTAGAATGAATCCAGAAGTTTTTCTTCCATTTCTATTGTTTTGAATAGCTTGAGAAGAATCTGTGTTAACTCTGATTTAAATGTCTGGTAGAATTCCCCAGGGAAGCCATCTGGCCCAGGACTCTTATTTGTTGGGAGATTTTTTCCACCCTGTCTTTGTATTTCTTTCTTTCTTTCTTTCTTTCCTTCCTTCCTTCCTTCCTTCTTTCTTTCTTTTTAATTTTTAACGTTTATTTATTTTTGAGACAGAGACTGAGCATGAGCTGGGGAAGGGCAGAGAGAGAGAAAGAGACACAGAATCTGAAACAGGCTCCAGGCTCTGAGCTGTCAGCACAGAGCCCAATGCGGGGATCACTGCGAACTGCGAGATCATGACCTGAGCCAAAGCAGGACGCTTGACCAACTAAGCCACCCAGGCGGCCTTGCTGGAAAATTTTTAGTAACTGATTCAATTTCTTCACTAGTTATGGGTCTGTTCAAGATTTTCTATCCCTTCCCATGTGAATTTTGGTAGTGTTTGTGTGTTTAGGAATTTGTCCATTACTTCTAGGTGATCCAGTTTGTTGGCATATAATTTTTCATAGCATTCCCTGATAATTGCTTGTATTTCTGATGGATGGTTGTAATAAATCCATTTTCATTGCTGATTTTGTCCATTTGGGTACTCTCTCTTTTCTTTTTGAGAAGCCTGGCTAGAGGCTTGTCAATTTTATTTTTTCAAAAAACCAACTCTTGGTTTCATTGACGTGTTCAACTGATTTTTTGGTTTCTTATTGTTTACTTCTGCCCTGATTTTTATTATTTCTCTTCTCCTACTGCTCCTACTGGGGTGCTCCTATTGCTCTCCCTCTAGTTCCTTTAGGTGCACTGCTAGATTTTCTATTTATGCTTTTTCTAATTTCTTGAAATGGGCATGGAGTGAAATGTGCTTTCCTCTTAGGACTGCCTTTGCCGCATCCCATAGAGTTTGGATTGTTGTATTTTCATTTTCAATTGTTCCATATATTTTGTAATTTCTTCTCTAATTGCCTTATTGTCCCATTCATTCTTTAGTAGGGTGTTCTTTAACCTCCATGTTTTTGGAGGTTTTCCAGACTTCTTCCTGTGATTGATGTCAAGTTTCATAGCATTGTAATATGAAAGTGTGCATGGTACGATCTAAATTCTTCTATATTTATTGAGAGCTGCTTTATGTCCCATTATGTGATCTATCTTGGAGAATGTGTCATGCGCACTTCAGAAGAAAGTGAATTCTTTGGCCTCCAGATGTAGAGTTCTAAATATATCTGTCAAATCTATCTGGTCCAATGTGTCATTCAAGTCCATTGTGTCTTTAGTGATTTTCTGTCTAGTTGATCTATCCATTGCTGTACGTTGAGTATTTAACTCCCCTGCTATTAGCACATTCTTATCCATAAGATTGTTTCTGTTTGTGATTAATTGTTTTATATATTTATGCTGCCTTATTCGGTGCATAGACATTTATAATTGTTAGCTCTTCTTGATGGATAGACCCTGTAATTATTATACAATGCCCTTCTTCATCCCTTGTTACTGTCTTTACTTTAAAGTCCAGTTTGTCTGATATAAGTATAGCTACTCCAGCTTTCTTTTGACTTCCAGTAGCATGATATATATTTCTCCATCCCCTTACTTTCAATCTGAAGGTGTCCTCAAGTCTAAAATGAGTTTCTTGTAGACAGCAAATAGATGGGTTTTGTTTTTAATCGATTCAGCTACCCTATGTCTTTTGATTGGAGCATTCAGCCCATTTACATTCAATGTTATTATTGAAATATATGGGTTTAGATTCATTGTGTCTTTTGTGGGAATCATGTTTGTGGTGGTGTCTTTAGTATCTTATGTTCCTTGCAACATTTGCCTCAGAGGGTCCCCCTCAGAATTTCATGTAGGGCTGGTTTGGTGGTGATGAGTTCTTTCAATTTTTGAAAGAAATAAAGACTTTTATTTCTCCTTCTATTCTGAATGACAGGCTTGCTGGATAGAGGATTCTGGCAGCATATTTTTTCTGTTCAACACATTGAAGATTTCCTGCCATTCCTTTCTAGCCTGCCAAGTTTCAGTAGAACTGACTACTCTGTTAGGTCTCCTTTTGTATGTTAGTGGCCTTTTATCCCTAGCTACTTTCAAATTTCTCTCTTTGTCCTTATATTTTGCCAGTTTCACTATGATACGTCGTGCAGAAGATAAATTCAAGTTACATCTGAGGGCAGTTCTTTGTTCCTTTTGAATTTCACTGTCTACTTCCCTCCCCAGGTTGGAGAAGTTTTCTGCTATAATTTGTTCAAGTACTCCTTCAGCACCTTTCCCTCTCTTCCTCTTCTGGAATTCCTGTGGTAAGGATATCGTTCCATTTGATTGTATCGCTGAGCTCTCTATTTCTTCTTTCACATTCCTGGATTAGTTTATCTCCCTTTTTCTCAGCTTCCTCTTTTTCTGTAATTGTGTCTTCTAAATCACTTATTCTCCTTTCTGCCTCTTCAATCCGTGCATTGGATGCCTCCATTTTATTTTGCATCTCATTTATAGCATTTTTTAACTTATCACAACCATTTTTAAGCTCCATAGTCTTTGTAGCAATAATTTCTCTGGTGTCTTCCATGCTTTTTTCAAGCCCAGCGATTAATTTTATGACTATTGTTCCAATGTTTTGTTCAGTTATGTTGCTTATATATGTTTTGAGCAGTTCCTTAGCTGTCATTTCTTCCTGGAGTTTAGGAGGAGAGTTCTTCCATTTCATCATTTTGGTTAGTTTTCTATCTCTTCTTAATTATAAAAGCTTGTTATGCACTCTGTACCTGCCAGTGCTGCTGTACTAAGAAGGCCCTTTGACTGTCAAGGACCTGTCCATTCAGGAAGTGATCTTTGAAAGGTGTCTCTTGGTTTCTCTCATTGAGACTTTGGTTATTTTGTTTCCCTACTCATAGTGGTATTTGGGACTCTCCATTATGTGTACTTTGGCTTATTTCTTGATGTAGCTGCACTTATGAGGTTTCCTTCCCTGTGTATTCTGTCTCTTTCTCTTCCCAAACTTCTGTGGCTCAGTGTCCTATGACTTCATGCCTTCTGAGAGATGGGTGCAAGCGAAATGCATGGAGCTCCCTACTTCTCTGCCATCTTGCCAGCACCTATTCCCAAGAAGCACTATGTAAAATGGTACATGGTTGTCCCTGGATACAGGGGAGAAATAGATGATGGAAGCCTGAGATGGAGATGTAGGATCCATGGCTTTGCTGTCAGAAGCTGAGCTGCAGTTTGCAGGGGTCTTGTGTACTGGAGTGGAGGTGACACCAGAACCCCCAAGGGGCAAGCTAGTGGAAACAGCAAACTTGGTGCTAAAGATGGAGGAACAGATGAGATTGGGGCCTGGCAGACTGGTCAGCCAAGTCAGCTGTAGGACTAGGGACTTGCAAATTGTTAATGCCTGATGGCAGACAGTCAGCAGTCTCTGTTGCAAGTATGGAGAATGCAGGGGCAGGCAGAGTGTCTGAGCAGTCTGCTTTGATCTCACTTTTGTTCTCCAAGATCTTATTCCTTTGACATCTGGTATTCTTCAAGGTGTCCGAGTTTTTGTCAATAGCTATGCAAGGAAGCTTAGGAGGTGGGGGCAACTCATTACGACCCCAAAACTGTCGCTGTGGTGGTTTCAGTGGCAGAGAAGGTGGCATGGATCTTTTCCATTTGCAGGGCCTATTGCTGACAGATACAGGGGGAAAGATGCTCCTTGATGAGATGCCTGAAGGCTCTTTAGCCTGTTTCTCTTTCCTGCCGACAGTCTGACGCTTTTCACCCGATACTTCCTTTGTTGATGTCATGTCTGAAGGCTCACCACTCCATATCTACTTTCTGGATAGGTCTGATGTGCTCTCAGAAGACTGATGGTTTTCACCCAATACTTCCTTGGTTGATGTCTGTCTCCTGCAGTAAGGGGCAGCATGGGGCTGGATCAGAGAGCACGGCTGCATCTGTATGAGGCCCGTCATCTCTGGCAGGGCCATGTGAGGTGACTACATGGCCTTCAGGGGAGTTAATCAGCGACTTGTGGGTGTCCTTCCTCAAAATGTCTTCTGGGGGCGCCTGGGTGGCTTAGTCGGTTAAGCGTCCGACTTTCGCTTGGGTCGTGATCTCGCGGTTCGTGGGTTCGCGCCCCGTGTCGGGCTCTGTGCTGACTGCCAGCTCAGAGCCTGGAGCCTGNTGGTAAAGGCCTGTGATCCGGGTGGAATAGACTGCGCCCAGAGTCCAGGGCAGGTGAAGGAGCAGCGGGGTGGCCCCTGCCAAGTGGTGGATGGGGATCACGGGATGGTGGCGGCAGTGGCTATGGAGTGGGAAACGTTGAAACTTACTAAGGAGATTGCCCATATTGAGCTGGTTGTGCGCCAAAGGATCGCGAGGTTGTAGTCTAAAAGCTGGAGAGTCCCTCCGGAGCTTCTGACTCTTCTCGAGGTCAAACACGCACTGAGTCTGAACGGCCCAGCCTGGCTCTGGTGATGCATCCCTGGGACACGTCACAAAGGAGGGCGCACACGCGCAGTGCGGCAAGAGATCACAGCACGGAGCAAAGGGGAGGCCCCAGAGCCCCGCCCTTAGATTCCAGTGCCTGGGACTTCCGATCGCAGGTGTCGATGTATAGAATGCTTGCTGCCCTTGACCAGTGTGCCTGTAGGCACGTGTATGCAACCAGCAAGACCACTGCGTGGGGGCTATAAGGGAGTCCAGTGGTTGTCTGGCCCCTCGGCGCCTCGGTGTGTGTCGCCAGCCTTTCCCCCAAGAAAGACGAGCCCTGGGGGACTCCCAACGCTGTGAGGGAGGGGCCCGCTGCCCCTAGGACCCTCTCTACTTCCCTGTGAGGCTTAGATCCAGCTGCATCTTTGCTAGGGCTGCCCAGGCTTTCAGCATCGCCCTCCAGACAGCGCCAGTTTCCAAGCAGTCGCCAAAGCTTGACCTGACTGGATGCTGCGCCCCAAGACCTCCCTTCCTGGCAGGCAGGTTCTTGCTTTCTTCCTTTTGAGGAATTTGGCAAAACAACATTTATAATTTAGACCGCCCCTCAGGTCACACAGGTGGTGGTGGCTTAGAGAAGGTGGCACAGATCTTTTCCATTTGCAGGGCCTACTGCTGGCAGATACAGGGGGAAAGGAGCTCCTTTTTTTTTTTTT